>NC_142933.1:55742165-55744665 GCF_046866305.1 Octopus bimaculoides | reverse complement strand
ATCAACATTAGCTATAGTTATAGATATGGTAACAGAAAATACTTATGTGGTCTAGCATTTGTAATGACTTTTAGAATTTCAGTTGAGTTGTGTTCAAGACAAAAGAGAATGTGAAATACAAGATTGATATGAGCAATGTTTGTTTCATTGTGTTGTTGAAGAAGACACAAGATTGCTATGTCTGGAGAATGTTTTTGAAGTCTCTGTTCAAGGAAGCAGTGCACATCCATGTGGATGGTACGTGGAGGAAGGTTAAAGAAGAGTGAAAAATTGGATTGTCTGCATAGAAATAACCATTGTTGGAAGAGTCAGTATTGTTAGTTGGTCATTAATGAAGAAGACACTGTAGACCAAAGTGAATCCCATCTATGTATGTTGTGATGGTATTATTTGATGTTAAGCTTCCATTCCAAAAAGTGAGGGACAGATGAGGCCTTACAGACTGTTTAGCCAAGAGATTGTCGTACCAGACACAAAGACTTTCTTTGTGTCAAAAATGGCATTGCAGTCATCAAACTTTTCAAGAGTAAGTGAGTGAGTAGGTCACCTCATATGTGATGAGGAAAAAACATTAATGAATTTTTAAAATCTTTTATTTGTTTTAGTCATTGAACTTTGACCATACTTGGGCACCACCGCAGATGGTTTAGTCAATCAAATCAACCCCAGTCCTCAAGCAGTGGGAGACAAAGAAAAATACACACACACACACACACACACACACACACACGCACACACACACACACACGCACGCACACGCACACATACACATACACATACACACACACACCAGGATTGGTGGGTCAGTGAAAGAGATTCTTGAAGCACAATGCATATATATATATATATCAAAATAAGCAACAAGGATATCCAGAGGTAATGCAGTATGATAATTTCAAGCAACTCCATTTAATTGAACAATGCAATCATTACATCAATTTAAATGCAGAGCAATCCTAAGTTAATATTTAAGTATATAATATGTATAAAATATTAAACTATTTCGATGTAATTTCTTTTCCTCCCTCTATTGTGGTAAAATTTGGTATATACTCAAAAGTATTCAAAAAAATTTTATCCTTTTGTTATGATATTCTTCTTAATAAACATCTGAATAACCCTAAATTTTAACTTTATAGATCATCATCATCATCATCATCGTTTAACGTCTGCTTTCCATGCTAGCATGGGTTGGACGATTTGACTGAGGATTGGTAAACCAGATGGCTACACCAGGCTCCAATCTTATTTGGCAGAGTTTCTACAGCTGGATGCCCTTCCTAATGCCAACCACTCCGAGAGTGTAGTGGGTGCTTTTACATGCCATCGGAACGAAGGCCAGTCAGGCGGTACTGGCAACGGCCCTGCTCAAAATGGTGTATTTTACGTGCCACCTGCACAGGAGCCAGTCCAGCGGCTTTGGCATCGATCTCACACGAATGTCTTTACACGTGCCACCGGCACAAGTGGGCACAGGTGCCATCACGATTTCGCTTTCGCTTGCCCCAACAGGTCTTTGCAAGCCGAGTTTTGTGTCCAATGAAGGAGACGACGTTGGCATGGGTGCCAGTCGTCGAATTTAGTTCGATTTCGATTTCACTTGCCTCAACAGGTCTTCACAAGCGGAGTTTAGTGTCCAATGAAGGAAGGTACGCATAAGTGGGCTGGCTACACCCCTGGCAGAGGCCTTGGATTTAGGTCTCACTTGGCTTGCTGGGTCTTCTCATGCACAGCATATTTCCAAAGGTCTCGGTCAGAAGTCATCGCCTCGGTGAGGCCTAATGTTCGAAGGTCATACCTCACCACCTCATCCCAGGTCTTCCTGGGCCTGCCTCTTCCACAGGTTCCCTCAACTGCTAGGGTGTGACACTTTTTCACATAGCTATCCTCATCCATTCTCGCCACATGACCATACCAGTGCAATTGTCTCTCTTGCACACCACAACTGATGCTTCTTAGGTTCAACTTTTCTCTCAAGGTACTTACACTGTATCTAGTATGCACACTGACATTATACATCCAGTGGAGCATACTGGCTTCATTCCCTGTGAGCCTATGCATGTCCTCAGCAGTCACGGCCCATGTTTCACTGCCATGAAGCATGGCTGCCCCTTGTCACCAGCAGAGGTAAGAGCTCTCTGAACTTTGCCCAGGTTATTCTTATTCTAGCAGCTACACTTTCAGCACACCCTCCCCCACTACTAATGTGGTCACCTAGATAGCGGAAGCTATCAACTACTTCTAGTTTTTCTCCCTGGAATGTGGCCAAAGTTCTTTTCTGCACATTTTCAGTGTTTATTGCTCCTGAGCATCTGCCACATACAAAAACTAACTTCCTAGTTAACCTTCCTTTGATATTGCTGCACCTCTTATGTGTCCATAGCTTACACTGGGTACATCTTATAGAGTTTCTATCTATGCCTTTTCTACAGATTGAGCAGGGCCATCTACCTGAAGGGGTTTGTGTGTTGTCTACCTTCCTACTTATTAGGACTTTGGT
>NC_142933.1:55717165-55737165 GCF_046866305.1 Octopus bimaculoides | reverse complement strand
TATGCTGAACCCAGCTACTTGCAGACGGTGTATCCCGTTGAATTCATTAATTTAATTCATAGCAAAAGTGACAAAAAAAGAAAGAAAAAGAAAGAAAGAACCAAAGCACAGGTGTTCATGGCAGACTATGTTATTTTGCCAGCCTGGTTTACATATAGAAGTACAAAGTACATAAGGAATTAGAGGATGTCATCCTCTAATTCCTTTTGTACTTTGTACTTCTAAATGTAAACCAGGCTGGCAAAATAACATAGTCTGCCATGAACACCTGTGCTTTGGTTCTTTCTTTCTTTTTCTTTCTTTTTTTGTCACTTTTGCTATGAATTAAATTAATGAATTCAACAGGATACACCGTCTGCAAGTAGTTGGGTTCAGCATATTATCCTCCATTTTCTAATTGTTATATATATATACATATATATATTTGCATATATATATATATATAAATATATATATATACATATATATATTTGCATATATATATATATATATATATATATATATATATATATATATATAAATATATATATATGCATATATATATTTGCATATATATATATATATATATATATATATATATATATATACATGCATATATGTATGTGTGTGTTTATGTATATATATATAATATACATATATTTATGTATATATATATATAATGACTAGTGACCGGGACCTTTGGAAATATGCAGTACGTGAGAAAACCAGGCAAGCCAAGTGAGAGCATAATCTGTGGCCACTGCCAGAAGTGTAGCCAGCTCACTTATTCGTATCTTTACTTCATTGAACACTAAACTCTGCTTGCGAAGGCCTGTTGAGGTAAGTGAATTTGGAAATGTAATCGAACCAAATTTGACGACTGGCACCCATGCCAACCTCTCCTTCATTAGACACTAAACTCTGCTTGCGAAGACCTGTTGGGGCAAGTGAAATCGAAATCATAATTGAACCATATTCGATGACTGGCACCTGTGCCAGTGGAGCACTAACAGCACTTTCCAACCGTGATCATTGCCAGAGCAGCTGTCTGGCTTCTGTGCTAGTGGCACATAAATAGCACCATTTGAGCGTGATCGTTACCAGTGTCACCTTACTGGCACGTTAGACAATCATTTGAGCGAGGTCATTGCCTGTGCCGCTGGACTGGCTCCTATGCAGGTGGCACGTAAAAAACACCATTTTGAGCGTGGCCGTTGCCAGTACTGCCTGACTGGCCTTCGTGCCGGTGGCACGTAAAAGCACCCACTACACTCTCGGAGTGGTTGGCATTGGGAAGTGCATCCAGCTGTAGAAACATCTGCCAGATCAAATTGGAGCCTGGTGCAGCCATTCGGTTCACCAGTACTCAGTGAAATCGTCCAACCCATTCTAGCATGGAAAGCAGACGTTAACAATGATGATGATGATGATATATGTATATATATATATATATATATATATATATATATATATATATACACAAGTAGAGGTTCACTATTGTTGGTGCTCATCCCCCTCTTTTTCATTATAGTCCTCCAGGTAATAAAAGAGGAATTCAAAACAGGCTGCTCCTGAGAGGTCGTCTATGCTGATGACCTTGCTCTTATAGATGAACCACTGTCTTAACTATTGAAAAAGTTCCAGGTATGGAAGCAAGGTCTGGAATCAAAGGGCCTTACAGTTAACCTGGCAAAAAACGAAGTCTTAGTAAGTAGGAAGGCAGACAAATCACAAATCCGCTTAGGTAGATGGCCCTGCTCGATCTGTAGAAGAGGTGTAGGTAGAAACTCCATAAGATGCACCCAGTGTAAGCTTTGGACACATAAAAAGTGCAGCAATATCAGAAAGTTAAAAGAGAAACTAGATTTTGCATGTGGAAGGTGCATAGGTACAATAAATGTTGAAAATGTGCAGAAAATAAACTATCAACTGCCAGGGGTGTAAGCTTGAGGTGGTAGATAGCTTCCATTATTTTGTGACCAAGTTAGTTGTGGAGGTGGATGCTCTGAGAGCATAGCTGTCAGAATAAGATTTGGCTCCTACCCCTGCTGGCAACAAAGGGGCTCTCTCTCAGAGTGAAAGGCAGATTGTTTGATGCCTAAGTGCGAACAGCTATGCTGCATGGCAATGAAACATGGGCTATAACAGCCAAGGACATGCATAGGCTTGAGAGAAATGAAGCCAGTATGCTACGCTAGATGTGCATGTTCAACAGAGTGTAAGCATCTTGAGAGAAAAGTTAGGCATAAGAGGCATCAGATGTGGTGTGCAAGAGAGATGATTGCATTGGTATGGTCATGTGATGCATATGGATGAGGACAGCTGTGTAAAGAAGTTCCACTCTCTAACTGTGGAGGGAACCTGTGGTAAAGGTAGACCCAGGAAGACATGGGATGAGGTGGTGAAGCATGATCTTTATACTTTGAGCCTCACAGAGGCAATGACTAGTGACTGAGACCTTTGCCGATGTGCTGTGCTTGAGAGGACCCACCGAGCCAAGTGAAATTATAGTTGTGGTAACTAGCACCCATGCCAATGGCACATAAAGAACACCTTTCGAACGCTGGGCCTCACAGAGGCAAAGTGGCTGAGTTCCTTTCGAGTGTTGGGCCTCATGTTGTGTTTGAGAAGAAGACCCATCAAGTTGAGCAAAATCACAGTCATGGCAGATAGCAGTGTCATGCAAATGGCACCTATACCAGTGTTACATAAACACACCCCAGTGTCATGCAAATGGCACCTGTACCGGTGGCACATAAAAGCAACCATTACACTATCAGAGTGGTTGGCATTAGGAAGGGCATCCAGCCATAGAAAATCATGCCAAATCATACTGGAGTCTGGTGCAGCCTCCAGCATGCCAGCCTGTCCAACCCATGCCAGCATGGACAATGGACGTTAAATGATGACAATGATGATGATGATCTCTCTCTCTCTCTCTCTCTCTATATATATATATATATATATATATACACACACTTGTAAACCAAAATTATACTGGTAGATAGCATTGCATTAAATAATAAGTTAAAAACATAAATACACAATCAAACAGGACACAGGCACAGAAGGTTGCCAACTCCTCATCAGCTATCGACCAGAAGGTCAAACACAATTTTATGTCTTAATGATAATACTGCATCCCCTTCTGGTGGCGCTGATAGTGGAATTTTGCCATCAGCATCACCAGAAGGGGATGCAATGTTATCATTAAGGAACAAAATTGCATTTGACCTCTGGCTGATAGCTGATGAGAAGTTTGTGACTTTCTGTGTCTGTTTCCTGTTTGTTTGTGCATTTATTATATTTTTAACTTATTGTTTAATACAATGCTATATATTGGTATAATTTTTGTTTACAAATATTCCATATTTTCATACGAGATCAATTCCTTCCCTTCTCTTTCTCTTTCTCCCTTTCACTCTCTCATTCTTTTCCTCCTCTCTCCCTCTCTCTCTCCCTTTCTTTCTGTTTCTTCCCTTCCTTCTATGCTGCTATCTGTCGCATTCTTTTGCCTTCCCTCTCTGCTCTGTGTTTCTCTCTGCCCTCTACCACTTTTCCCCTCCTACTACTGAAATGTGACCTATGGTCATCATCTTATCTTCTTTCTTTTCATGCACACTGCTGGAGCAAGTGGTAGCATTTTCTCTCATCTCCCTCTCTATTCACTTTTCATTGTTAATCCTTTAGGATATTCTCCGGGTGTTGACTATTTTTGCCTCCTGTCTGGCTCTAAGGCTTTATTTTGTTTATTTATTTCAGTTGATTCTTATGCCCACATTCATCCTGTTTGTTTTTATATCTGTCCCTCATCCATCCACTAATTGTCTCATCTTGAATTATATTTATTCCACATTTGCATGTTAACTTTCTGCATCGCATAGTTGTTTATTTCTTGTCCATCTTCAGTCTCATATTTTGGCTTGCCAATTCCCAGCAGTGTTTTGCAGTCAGCATCACCAGAAGGGAATCCAATATTATAGTTAAGGTGCTAAATTAGGGAATTTGTCCCTCTGGCCAATAACTGATGGTGGCCTTCTGTGCCTGTTTCCTGTTTGTTTGCACATTTATATATATATATATATACATACATACATACATACATACATACATACATACATATATATATATATATATGTGTGTGTGTGTGTGTGTGTGTGTGTGCGCGTGTGCATATATATATATATATATATATCTGTAAAAATATGTGACACTTATTCGGTAGCCATGATAAAACTCCGAGTTTCGGATGCCGGGGTGGGAACCCACACCAACATCTCTTCAGTTATTCGGCCACATGCGCACACAACAACCTCACACCCATACACACGCACACAAAAAAAATTTTAGGGCTAAAAGCAAAAACAGAAGAAAGTGTGGGAAAGCTATAAGGTTAAAACGCATCTAATATGCGCATATTTTCCCATGCACACACATACATCTACATACGCACGTACCTGCACACATGCATACATTCACAAGAACGCACATAAGGTTCCATGTACGTGCCTGTAAATGCACAGGAAAAAACAGGGTGAAGGGGAGAAAACAGAAAAATATGTGTGGAAAAAATACAAAACATTAACTCTATAATTATGCAAAAAATATAAAAAATCCAAGTAAAAAGTATAGAAGGATAAAAAGCTTATACATAGACACAATATAGAAAGCAAGTCCTATCAGTAAACTCAGGGGGACCAAAAACGTAGCAAATATTTGGCCACGTGTGGACATGATCCGAAAAGTTCAGTCTTTGAATTTATACATGTGGCGGTGTCTAAGCTGCCTTTCCAGATGAGCCATCTTTCCATATCACAAAGACCACACCTTCCACTGCCACAGGTGTAAGGTTTACACTTGGCTAAGATCTTCCAATGAATGTTGTAACTGACACCTTTATCTTTTAAAGACCATATATGACTGGATAATTTGGTCGTTTTCCTTTTGTCCCAGTGCCTGAAACTCAAAGTCTGAACTTTTCAGATCATGTCCACACGTGGCCAAATATTTGCTACGTTTTTGGTCCCCCTGAGTTTACTGATAGGACTTGTTTTCTATATTGTGTCTATGTATAAGCTTTTTATCTCTCTATACTTTTTACTTAGATTTCTTATATATTTTTTATATTTTTACTGATAGGACTTGCTGATAGGACTGTACTGATAGGATTTGCTTTCTATATTGTGTCTATGTATAAGCTTTTTATCCTTCTATACTTTTTACTTGGATTTTTTATATTTTTTGCATAATTATAGAGTTAATGTTTTGTATTTTTTCCACACATATTTTTCTGTTTTCTCCCCTTCACCCTGTTTTTTCCTGTGCATTTACAGGCACGTACATGGAACCTTATGTGCGTTCTTGTGAATGTATGCATGTGTGCGGGTACATGTGTATATAGATGTATGTGTGTGCATGCGAAAATATGCGCATATTAGATGCGTTTTAACCTTATAGCTTTCCCACACTTTCTTCTGTTTTTGCTTTTAGCCCTAAAATTTTTTTTTGCGTGCGTGTGTATGGGTGCAAGGTTGTTGTGTGTGCATGTGTGTGGGTGTGTATGCGGGTATATATATGTATATGTACATATATGTATAGGTTTTGGCAACTATGTGGGTGAGCATGTATGTGTTGCAAGCGAGGGTGGTTTAGTACATAAATATAGGTGAATGTACTGATTGGTGCACTTACGCGAACACTTTAGACTTCTCTACTCCCTTATTTTTACCCCCTCCCCTTACTTAGCGGTATATAGCTCTTTTGTCTTAATAACGGTCAACAACACACTAATTTCCCTTTGTTTAACGGTAATTTTTCACAGGAATTTTCAATGGCCGGATAACTGAAGAGATGTTGGCATGGGTTCCCACCTCGGCATCCGAAACTCGGAGTTTTATCATGGCTACCAAATAGGTGTTACATATTTTTACAGATATATAAATATATATATATATATGTATGTATAAATTCATAAGAATGGTACAACAAGGTACCGATATTTGCTGGAGAATAATTCTCCAGCAAATATCGGTACCTTGTTGTACCATTCTTATGAATTTATATATATATACCCTTTAGGGCTACTTTTTGCTGGAAATTGATACATTTGTATTAACACATTTGTATTGAAATATTTTTCATTATATATGTATGTATATATATATATATATATATATATATATATATATATATATATATGTATGTATGTATGTATGCATGTATGTATGTATGTATATATGTATATATATATATATGTATATATATATATATATTTGTATATATATATATATATATGTATATGTGTGTGTGTGTGTAGTCTGTTAGAAGTGGTGAACATTGTTTTTTTTTCTCTTTTTTTCTTAAGGTGCCAGAGGGAAGATAAAAGGTTCTATGAAAATTTAAATATATATGTGTATGTATATATATATATATATATATATATATATATATATATATACGTGTGTGTGTGTGTGTGTGTGTGCCTATGAGTTCATGTGCTTGGAAATTTGTCTATGTCTACACTGTAATTTTGATATTTTGCATTGGGAAACAAAGTCAGATTTCTTGTAATTTCATGTGTTTGCATGAAAAGCATTAGTACAATACTTACAATTTTAAAAAATATGTAAAGCTAAAATATCTCAATGCTATATATATATATACTTGAGTATTTATAGAGATGAGTATCATGTTTCCAATATTGGAGCTACATTTAGAATAAAAAGTGAAAATTCTCCGCTTTTCTTTCAAACATTCAATTTTGGAAAGAATGTTTTGATGAAGTGCAGCTCCATTGCTTTACAGTATTGCGGCTTTTCCTGTTAACATTTGTAAAAGGGAAAGATTTTGAATTTCCCATCGCTGCATATTTCCAGATGCTTGCTTAATGGAATCTTACATAGTTCCTCTTGCTGGATATCCTACCTGTGTATTCTTGTATGGTGGCAGAGGGAATTATTTGTTTCACCAATGTAATTTTCTTTGCAGTTGGGCATGTAATGCAATATATGAGATTCTGCATTTTGCACTTCATATCTGCATTTATTTTGAATGAGAATCTGCTCTTGAATTTGACTTAGGAACCACTTTCTAAGTATTTAAAGTTGTTGTTGTTGTTGTTGTTGTTGTTGCATGTTTCACATCTCCTATCTCCACATTCTTTTACTAAGAATTCAGATTCAAACTCTGATGTGGATTCTACATTACGCTTATGCCAAGGGAGGTAATAATTTGAGTGGAGAAATATATATATATATATATATATATATATATATATATATATAGAGAGAGAGAGAGAGAGAGAGAGAGAGAGAGAGAGAGAGAGAAAGGGGAAAATGGTCGATAAAGAAAGAAACAAAACAGAAATAGGGAATCAGTTAGAAAATAGAAAGGGAAAACACAAAATAGAGAGAGAAGTCTGTATTATTAGACAGAGTGTGGGGAAGGGAGAAAGTCTATATTATTCTACATTTGTGTGTTAAAATCACAGGCACAATTGAAATGTTTAAAGTAATAAAACAATGTCATGAAGATTATGAATTTATGGTTTAAGTGATATATTGATTGATAGTTAAATTAAAGTGAAATAAACTTGGTTAACAAATAGCTGTGAATGTCACACTTTTATCTTTTACATGTTGCAGACAGAAACTTGTGGCCATGTTGGAGCACCACTATTATTCCTTTTTTTTTTATTATGTTTAAATGCTTATTGGTATTATGAAAGTAAACAGATATATACATTTGATACATTGACAGAAGGGAAAGTAGATATGATAGTTACTTAGACAGGCAGACAGGAAGGTAGGTGAGTCTACAAATATATCAAAAATTATGCAACTAAAGAGATATACAAATAGATAGATCACTGAAGTGAAGTGAAATGATAAGAAATGGAAGTAATCTCAATTGGCAAATAGCTTGGACTGAGCCTTGTTGATGGCTGGACAAGTGAAACGTGTTTGCTTACATATTTTTATTTTTTAAATTCCCTCGCTTATTGCATGTGCTTCAGTGCAATTAATTATCATCTGCTCAAGTGAAACATTTGTTTATAAAACATTGACAACAATAGATGACATTATCTAACAAGAGAAAGAATGGAAAGGATTATTTTTTAAAAAAGAGAAATAATTACAAGTAAACATGTACTACATGTAGGATGTGTAGCACATGTAATGTTTTGCATGTAGTTAATCTTCTCCTGCATGAGTGAGTTAAATTTTATGTATTCATCAAATAATATTAAAGTGACAAACTGCTTAATTTTCTCTTATTTATGCATGTTTTCTTTTTAAAAAAAACACATTCTACTGAAATTTATACTGCAGGAAACTATTTTCCCCTGAATTAATCAAAATATCAGATATTGATATGCATTTTCTGTATATGAATAGTGATGAAACTTGTAATTCGAATTTATGGAAAATAAGTTGTAATATTCGAATTGAAAAGATAAAGACACACTTAACTCTACTGAAGCGCTGCTTGAAATACATTATACTTTATTAAATTAGCTTAACCTAGCAAGAGTTGAAAGGGAAAATGACAACAGCAAGAGAAAGGATGAGGTGCTGTAGACAACAGCTGAGAGAAGAACAGAGAGAAGCAGGCACTGTGAGAAAGCTAGAGGAGCTGCAATGACAAACATACCACACTATATCCACTCTACATGCTGCAGATGAACAGCCTCAGTATGGTTAGTTATATATTATTGATGCACATGAAGCATTACAGCATCATTTGGAAGCTCCTCAGGATGCACACTGCTTACTTAATGTCATGGAACAGAGCAACCCATATATTGAGAACATACTTAGAATGGAACAGCAAGAAGAGGAACATGCTCAGAGAGAAAATGCTACTCCTTATAAAGTTGAACTCCACTTCTGACTTCGTCAAGGTATTTGGCACTATAATTTCCCTTTATGTAATGAAATACCTACTGTCTTCGTTGGTGAAAATGGTACTCTTTCTCATGAAACAGATATTGTTGTGTATCCAAGAGAGGCACTTTCTCTAAGAATTTCTTATTTTCCCTGCCATTTGAATCCAATGTCCTATCCACTACCTTTTCCATGTGATGAGTTCAGCCGGTACAGTGAGATTTATTATAATGATGAATTCAGAATGCATGTTAGAAACAAAGTTATTTTTACAGCAATTCTATAGCTCTTGTCTTGCTATTCGAGAAGGATTCAGCATCATTCACAGAGCAGGCAAACTTTTCCAGCAGTATTTGGTAGATGCTTATGTAAAAGTAGAAGGCTGCCATTTGCACTTTGTCAAAAATAATCAGTCACTACTCCATGTTGAGCTGTATAATGGACTGATGGATCACTTCATCAGAAATAGAGATAGAGATTTGAAGCCTGTGATACTGGATCTTCTTTTACTGGAAGCCCACTTAATAGGCATCAGCATTTTCAAGATGCTATGGCAATAGTTACTCAATTTGGTAAATCTGATTTGTTCCTGACTTACACATGCAACTCAAAGTGTGTAGAAATTGTAAATAACTTACAGCCCCAATGAAACTAGGAAATCACTCTGATTTAGCTGCCAGAGTATACAAGGTTCATTTCTCAGGACTTCTGACTGATATCAGAAAAAGACATGTTCTGGGTACCCCAGTTGCTCATATATATGTTATAGAATTTTAAAAACAAGGCTTGCCACATTGTCCTATGCTTATAATTCTAAGGACAAGTTCAAAATAAGAAACAGTGAAGATATTGAGTGGTTAGTGTCTGCAGAAATACCAGATGGGACTGAAGACTGAACTCTGCATGAGCTTGTGAAGAAGTTTATGATATACGGGACATGTGGAACTGAGAACCCCTCCTCTCTCTGCATGGAAAATAGAATATGCTCAAAGATGTTTCCCAAACCATTCCAGCAAGAAACGAAACCCAACATTCATGGCTATCCAGAATATTACAGGTGCAACAATGGGATAATTGCTCAAATTGGACACCATTTAATGGATAATCACAATGTTGAACCATTTAATACTTATCTTTTCAAGAAATACCATGCTCACATCAACTTAGAAATTTGCTTCTCTGTTTAGAGTATCAAATAATCTTTAAACAGTGTTATAAGGGATATGACTGTGTATCTATCAAAATAAAAACAATCAATGGTCAACAAAATATTGTACTTGAGCATCAGGAAATAAAAACCTACCTTCCATGCTGCTACGTGTCACCTCCAGAAGCTATGAGGTGACAGTCACAGTATAAGTTGCATGATACATCTCACACTGTTTACAGGCTACCTGCGCATCTTCCTAACCATCAAAGGATGTATTTTTGTTGAAGACGAGCTCAACAAGCAGTTGACACTTAGCGTGATTGTAACACTCACCTCACTGCTTGGTTTAAGCTTAATGTCATGGATGAAGGTGCTCAAAAATTATCTCTACTGTGAAATACCAATGAAAGAAACAGAAATTGGACAGCAAAAAGAAGAAACCACAATATCATCAGCTGCATGTATTCAGTGACCCCAAATGATGTTGAGAAATTCTATATCGATATGCGACTATATACATATGCTTCAAGCTGACTTCTTTACAAATTGAGCAGAGTCATAGACTTTTGTATTAAATGCTCACGTTTATGGCCATATTTCAGACATTTCAACTTAACTGAAAACATGAGGGTGAATGAGGAGCAAGGAGATTTTGCTCAGTAGCTGTTAATACTTGGTAATGGAATCAGTTCATATTTTGTATTTCTGTTTCTATATGTATGTCACATACAGTTTACATAGTCCCATTTGTAATGTAGAATGTATCTAATTCGGTAAGTAAGCTCATGTTTTCCCTATGTACATATCATAATCATATGAAATATAGTTTGTATTTATATATTTTGTAAATATGTACTAAAGATAATAAACAATAAACATTTAATCAATAAATATCTTTTTAATTCATCTATTACCTTAAACTATAAAGCACACCATATCTATTTAATGTATTTCAAAGAGGTAAATAAGCTATACCTTTGAAATTCATTTCAAGTGTATTTAAAAGCACTGTTTTGATTAAATGACAAGATACCAAAAAAGAGTTTTGAAATTCCTTGCTTGCTTTTAATATAGTACTAACATGTTTTCAAATGTGCTGATTTATAACAAGGAATTTCCATGGGTCTTGCTTGTTATTATTATTATTCTTATTATTACTATTTTGCTACTCTTTACCCAGTGTTTTTTCTGCACTGCCAGTCATCTGCTTTGAATCGACCCCAGTACTTTTTTAAAGCCTGGTACTTATTCTATCAGTCTCTTTTGCCAAACCACTAAGTTATGGGGACATAAACACATTAACACTGGTTATCAAGTGGTGGTAGGGGACAAAAACACACACACACACACACACACACACATATGACAGGTTTCTCTCAGTTTCTGTCTACCAAATCTACTCAAAAGGCTTTGGCTGATCTGAGGTTATAGCAGGAGACACTTGTCCAAGGAGCCATACAGTGGGACTAAACCTGGAATCAGGTGGATGAGAAGCAAGCTTCTTACCACACAGCTATGTCTGCATGAGTGTGGTTGCCTTGGTCAACACATTCTTAATTAAACAAATATTAAATTTATTTGAATAATTAAATGAAATACAGGTATTTGTACATTATAAGTGATACAAGTTTATTAATACCTGTGCAAGGTACTAATTTGTGCAAGGAACTAGTAAACTAGTCTGGCAGCTGTGGTAATTTGAAGCTCCTTCTTGTAAATTAGTGCAGATTATAAGAGATTCTAAACCATCAGTGACTGGAAAGACAGTCTTATACTGTATAATATTATACAGAAAAAAAAAAATGAAAATAATATTAATCATTGATTAATAGTTGTTTTTTCCCCAACTCGGGTTTGTTTCTTTGAACTTGCTCTTCCTTACTCTCAGAGGTTTGGCATCGACAAAGGTTTTACTATGTAATGAGAATTTCTCTCTCTCTCTCTCTCTCTCTCTCACACACACACACACATTCATAAATATTAGCATACATCCTACTGTAGTCATTGTAGCATTTAGCAATAGTCATCCATTAGATGAAATAGCAATGTCAATAACTACAAAGAAGATTTAATGTGAGGTAACATTATCTCTTGGTGTCAATACGAGATAAATGTTAGTTGGATGAGATACATCTGGCTATTAAAATTTTGCTAAGATTATTGCTGTTCTTCCATGAAGAACTCATTTATGGATCTATAATTAAAAGAGGTGTGACTTAGGGTTTGCTATTTGTATCTGTAGTGTTGCAGCAGGGAGGTATTCACTATCCTGACTATAATCTCCCTGTTATGTTAAAACATTAAAAGTACTATGGAATTAGTAGTAGGAGGTTACTTTTAATGTGATCTGACAAATGCAGCCTTGCATACAATTATGAATACAGATAGCTATATAAAAACACAAGTATATGAATGTTTGAATACAAACGCAATCACAAATACATACTCTCTCCTACACACATACATGTGCATGCAAATATATACACATTTGTAATAATAAACAATTAAATATTTAATCTCATGCTCATATTTACACACACACAAACACACACATACATAAATATACACATACATACATGCATGCCCACATACTTGCATCCAGGCATAGCTTCTTGTTCATGCAGTCATATACTTACTCTGTAGGGATCCAATAATTATAGACATGTTATCTGTCTTGAGTTAGCAACAAAATGTAACTACAATCTTTTCATGTAAAAATGAAAGGTTGAAGTAAAAGAAACAAAACAATAGTAAACAGGTGAGGAACATTTATTATCAGAATACAAACTATGGTGAGTGCTATGATGGAAAAGGTAAAATATGGCCATGGTAAGACAGCAATGTAGTTGTGATCTCCATCTTCGCTTATAATCTGTATTTCCTTGAAAAAGATATGACTATTACAAAATCTCATGTCTTTTTCTCCACTTGAATATAATTCCCGTACCTACCAAAACAAAAAAAGAAAAACTTACTATGTGCACATAAACCATGTTCTAAATTTAATCCTCCTTGATAATAACCCTGGGGTTGATAAAGTAAGTACCAGTTACACACTGTTGTTGAATTAATGTTTCATCTTATGCTTATGTGAAAAATTAATGTTACAATATCTTATAATAATTTTGATTGTCATTCCATTACTTAGCCTGTTGATAATGCTTTCACATAATTAGAGAAAAAGAGGGTGAAAGAAAAAAGCAAGAGAGAAAAAAAAGAGAGAAGCATGTATGACGTGAGGTAGAGGGAACGTAATCAGTGTTGCAGTTATCTTCACATGTATATGTTTTGTGCGTGTTTGGATCATGTGGGAAATAGTGATTTTATGATGGTACTAAGTATTAAGTTGGCCTTATGCAATATTCTGCTAAACAACTACATTGAAAAATGACAAAGTTAGTATCAATTAGTAGTGCCTTGCAGTAATATGCAGGCTGTCAGGCCTCAATATTTCATGTTAGCATTATAATGACACAGAGAACTTGCATCAACAGTAACAACAATAATATGAACCAAAGTGGGGAGTTGTGTGCAGTAGTTCAATGCGCTAGAAATAGTAGCAAAATGTCCCTTAGATCACATACTACCATCTTTAAAAAAAATTAAGTACTCAAGTAATTTAGTTCTACATGCCCCTAAAAAAAGGGGGTTAACCCCGACTGAAATGCTTTTAATCATAGGTCCACTTAATTAAGATTGACCAAGCAACAAGAGTTTTTAACACAGTGCTAGAGTGAAAGATTTCATTAATAAAATAAAATGAATGAACTAAAAATATGGAAATATTGGAATATTTGAACAATTCTTTTATATTCCACTTTGTTAGGGAGGAAACGGCAGCTGCTATGACCTTTTTAAAGCCACCAATACCAGTGAGAAGAAAGGTAGATTGCAATCTTTACACATAATGATTTACATAATACTTGTAAAAGCAGGAATCACTCCTAACGCAGCTCAGTTCTACCATAGGATAATGTCGCTCTAGCTACAATTTTTTGTTTTATCCTTTTATTCTTTCATTTGTTTCAGTCATTGGACTACAACTATTTTGAAGTACTAGTCATATCAACCCCAGTAATAATTTTAACTTTCGTACTTTATTGTTCTTTGTTTCTGAACCTGAAAAGTTATGGGACTCATCACTATTTTTGAAATCATGTTAATGTAAAGACAGACATAGAAATAACCTCATGCAGGCATGCATACACACATGCATGCACGCACGCACGCACACACACACACACACACACACACACACACACACACACATGCGCACACACACACATACACAAATGACATGCTTCTGCACAGTTTCCATCTATCAATTTCACTCACAAGGCTATAGCTTCTACTGAGGCTATAGTAGAAGACAAATGGAATGTTGTTTGACCAAATCTGAAACCCTATAGTTCTGAAGCAAACATATTAACCGCAAAACTATCTGTGCACTTATGTCTAAAAATATAAAAAGGATTGGATGGTACAATGTTTTTGATCATAGGTTTCCTTAATCAGGATCAGTCTTGAGCTAAACAACACTATACTACATTACTCATCTGATTCACACTAAAAATAGCACTACAATATCTCAAAGCTGTCAAAACTCAATATTCCATGCATATCTTATTTTATAAAACCATGAAAATTGTTCACTTGACACTCTTTGCCTTTTTATAGGCTGCTTGTACTATGCCACACATATACAACGTTTCCTTTTGAAATCAACCAGAATCAGTTTTTTTCAAATTTAAGATAGTTCTTCATCTCTTTTTTTAGGTTCAGAAAATTGTAAATATTATATTTCAATGTGCACACATGCGCGCACACACACACACACACACACACACACACACACACACACACACACACACACACACACACACACACACACACTCTCACACACTCTCACACATATATACATATATAAATAAGTTTAACTTATTTATTCATTACTGCTTCTCTGTTTTCCAAGAAATCACAGTGAAAACACAATTACCACCTTAAATTATTGAAGAAAAAATAGCTAAAGCATAAAATATAACAAATTAAATTCCAAGTCAAACAATTCATTTTTAATTCCAAATTAACACCAATAGAAATAGATATCAATCACAAGTTGGAATTACAAAAGTCATCAAGTGAAAATATTGAAAAAAATGGGTAATTAAATTAAAAACACAGCTTCCTTCATGGAATGTTGTAACAACTGTAACTTGTTAACACTGATAATGTTCATTAATTAGTTTGCATTATATTCACTGATTGAGTCAGGACGTTGTTGTGATATTAATTAACAATGGATGAGTATGGATGTTATCAGTACATAGATGGTGGCTGAGTTTAGATATCATTCTTGTAGTCACTGACTAAAATCTGGATATTACTGCAGTATTTATAACTGGTGAATATGGATGTCATCACTGCAATTGCTGTTTCAGCTCAGATATTGCAGTGATATTAAATAACAAGGGGAGTGTGGGTGTTATCAGTGACAAGATGATGATTAAGCATTGATGATATTATTATATTCATGATATTATTGTATTTACTGACTAAGCTTGGATATTACTGTAGTGTTTTTTGAATAATGGGTGAGTTTAAGCATTATCAGTATGTAAATGATGGTTGAGTATGAATATCATCAATATATTCACTGACTCAGCCAAGATATTGCTGTGATATCAATAATGGATGAGTGTGGATGTCATCAATGTTATCGCTGTCTCAGTCTGGGCATTGCTGTAGTATTAACTCAGTATGGATGGCGTATAGATATTATTGGAATACAGTTGATATTTGAGTATTGTTGTGGTCACCAACTGAGCCTGGATATAGTTGTGATATTAAAGTAACAATGATTGAGTATGGATATTATTATTGTATATTGTAAGGTGGTGAGCTGGTAGAATTGTTAGCATGTCAGACAAAATGCTTAGTGTTATTTCTTTCAGCTTTGTATTCTGAGTTCAAATACCACCAAGGTCAACTTTGCTCTCATCCTTTCAGAGTTTATAAAGTAAGCACCAGTTGAGCACTGGGGTTGATGTAAGCAACTAGCCTGTTCCCCGAAAACTTCAGACTTTGTGCCTATAGTAGAAAGAATTATTTATTCTATCATGAATGAATTTACATATTGCTGTGGAGTTAGAAATAGGTAGGAATGGCAAGTATCAGTACGTAGATAATGGTTGATATCATTGTTTACACTGATTGAGCCAGAACATTCTTGTGATATTAGCAATAGATGAAAAAGATATTATCAATACAAAGATGATGGATGATAGTAGTTATTATCATTGAACCCATTGACTGAGTTTGTATTTTACTGACTTAGTGGTTAGGATATTCGGCTCATAATTCTAAGGTCTTGAGTTTGATACCCAGTGGTGCATTATGTCCTTGAGTGAGACACTTTATTTCATATTTTCACCAGAGTCCACTTATCTGGCAAAATGAGTAGAATCTGTATTTCAAAGGGCCAGCCTTGTCATACTAAATCTCCCTGAGAACTACATAAAGGTTATGTCAGTCTGTGGAGTGCTCAGCCACTTGAATGTTGATTTTATGAGCAGGCTGTTCTGTCAATCATCATAACCAATGGAGTGCCAGTTATGTTAAATTAACAATGGATCAGAATGAATATTATCAATACACTAATGACAGATGAGTGTGATCATCATCTATATAGACACTAACAAAACCTAAACATTTCTCTGAAATCAATAATAGGTGATATGAATATAATCAGTACATAATTGATGATAGACTATGAATATTATTATCATTGTAGTTAACAACAGAGCACTGATATTATCAAATTTGATAATGGATGACATGGATATTATCATGTAATGATGGTTGGATCTGGATATTATCATTTCAATCACTATCAAGTGTTAATAACTAAATGAGGATATTGCTATGAATTAATAATGGATGGCTGAATGTGAAGATTATATTGTGTTAACAATAGGTGAAACTGACATTGCCATTGTATTTACTGGATGAGTATAAACATCATAAAGTTATTATAAATTAATTTTGATGCATATAATGCAATTTTGATTCTGATGCACATTTCATAACCAAATAAATAAAACGAGTCAAATTTATTAATATATTTTGCTCAAAAAATATTTGTTTACCCAGCTTTAATGAAGCTATAAGGGAGCCTCTCTGCAGGCAATCAACTGGCTAGAATTAGCAGTCAAATCTCTGAAATCCTATACTATTATCTTAGATAAAAGATACATAGGATAAGTCTCTAATATGGTCACAAGTGACTGTCTATGATCGTAGATCTCTTCAATCAAGGCTGGCATAGGATTAAACAAAACAATTAAGTCGTGACTCTCAGTCATCAGAATATCCAATATAAAGGATTTTTAAAGAATAGAATAAAATTTATTCAAAAATAGAATAATAATGTTTTAAAATATTTATTTTTTTATTTCAAATAAGAATATATGTTCATTCTTGCTTTAAAATAAGTTTCGAAATAATGCTATTTTATTTATAAGAATTGTATAGGTCAAATTTAGTCTTTTGCTCATTAGATCAAGGTAATTCACAAACATACAGATGGATGTGAATACATCGACACTCTATCTCATGTATCTCCTCTTGAACAAGAGGAAATACATGGTATAGAGAGCCACTGGAGTGGCCATAGGATATGTGATGAAAGAACTTTGACAAAAAAGCTAAAATAATAATAATAAATCTGAAGTGTGTGTGTTTAATTGGTAAAATATGACTATCCCCAAGTATAAGAATATTTGTTTCGACACGATTTCACATCAATAATCTTGTAAAACAAATATATAAACATGTATATATATACAGGCATACTTCACCCTATATCATGAATTGGTTCCAGGAGACACAATTTAAGTCGAAAAATGACTTAAGTCGAATTAACTTGTCTCTAGGCTAAACTGATAGTAACCATTCCGAGTTCTGTACATTATTTATGAATTCATTTTCAATAGTACATGGTTAATAAAAACCTATTTTAAGCTTACAAACAAATCATTTTTATTTTTTAATACAGTACAGTAAAAAAAAAAGTAATCTAAATTTATGAATACAATTTGGCAGTGTTTACCATACATCACAGACGCTTTATCTATGAATGCAGTTTGCAATAAGACATGATAAAATAAAAGCCTTTTTTAAGCTTAAAAAACAAATTCAATAATTATTGTTATTTTGGGTTAATGCTGACATTATTACCTGGAAACAAAATTGAAAAAAAATAGTGCAACAGGTATAAAAAAAAAGGTGTAGGAAACGAATATGAAAACAAAAATGCCCAGAAATCAACAGGGGGTGAGAAGAGGCCTTCAGAAAATTCACAAAATCCGATGTTTTTCCTTCATAACTTTTAGGAAAATGGGGTTTTTTTTAATGAAATTTTATATAAATCCTTTCAAACTGTATAGATTACAATTATAAAGAAATTTGTGGAGAAATCTTTTCCGAGAGGGTAGGGAGAGGACTTCAGAAAATTCACAAGATTCACAAGATCCGAGATTTTCCCTTGTAACTTTGAGGAAAATATAATCCTTTTGAAATCACAAATTAGGCTCTTTCTCAGGAACTTGGATGCTAAACATCCCTTTGAAGAGTTCGGGACCTTACTTCTACTATATATATATCTGTAATATATGTGACAATTATTCAGTTTCGGATGTCGGGGCAGAAATCTGCCCTTCTCCTTACAGTACTTCTCTGCTGCTGGGATAAAATTATTGAAGAACCAATCTTCAAAAACAGCAGGAACCCATGCTTTTGAATTAGCCATTCATATAGCAGGGAGAGATGCCTTGGGTATGCTTTTTAGGGCACAGGGTTTGTGTGCAAGATGCACAAGCAATGGCTTTAACTTAGAATCTCCTGCACATTACCTCCCAACATAAGGGACACATGTTCTTTTGAGACCTTATAGCCTGGAATAGTTTTCTCCTCCTTGGAAATGAATGAATGGTCTGGCAATTTTTTCCAATACAATCCAGTTTTGTCTACATTAAAACTCTTTTCGAGAAGAAACCTGTTTTCTTTGATGATTTTCTTAAATGTATTAGAAATTCCACTGCTGCTTGTTTGTCAGCTAATGCATTTTTCACCTTGCTTCTTAATGGAGTGATAACTTCTTCATTCTTTAAATGTCATGAACCATCTTTGAGTTGCTTTGAACTCTACATCTTCCTCATCTGGATATTTCTTCTTCAGGTCCTCAAACAAAGATAGTGCCTTCTCTTGAATGATTTCTTGACTAATAGTAGCCTAACAATCCAAAGAGAAAAGATTTTTCCATTTCTCCAAAGATTTTGCCTCTTTTCTTATTGATGACTGTGTTCTTCATGCCTGGGGCTTCAGAGTTGATATGTGCTAAAAAAATCTTGTCCTTATTGCGTACAATCATTGATACAGTTGTCTGACTCATCCCAAAAGATTGTGCAATTGCTACCACTTTTTCACCTTTTCATGGCTTTTTATCATAGCCAGTTTATCTTCCAGAATTTTAGCATGATGCTTAGCACTTTCACTATGAATTTGCTTAGGAGCCATGTGGGCAAAAAATAAAGTAAAAAATTAATGAGAATGAGAAAGTAGCCAATAAACAGACGCAAACAAATCTGAATTCAAAATAATTGCAAGAATCACTAGTGACAACAACAACTAACAGTAGATATTGAACTACAGTGCAATATGAGCTCTGAAAGACTGATAAATAAGACAACACAGCTGGTTTCATGATTTCATTCACTAAGCTACATTACTTTATGGTGTGTATCTTAACATTTACTGTACATATTTTAATATGATTCTATATGCTTTTATTCTTATTTATTGTACAGTAACATGATTTTATGTGCTTTTAACAGTTTTCTAGTGATTTTACAATTCCAATATTTGTGGCAGACAGACGTAAAGTCAAGTAAAATGGCTTAACTTGATTTTTATTTTTCCATATATTATTT
>NC_142933.1:55662165-55712165 GCF_046866305.1 Octopus bimaculoides | reverse complement strand
GAAACAGGAAACATAGGAAAGTCTGAAGGAAAAGGAAGAAGGAGAAAAAAATCACCAACAGCCTGCATGGAGTTACATTTTTGAAATGACCAGAAGTAGATGGACAAAGAGAAAGTGTGTGTGGTGTGTGTGTATGGTGCGTGTGTGGTGTGTGGTGTATAGTATGGGAAATAAAATATAAAAATTAATACAATTAATAATAAAAAATAAAAAATAAATCATAAATAATAAATAAAAATTGGTAAAATAAAAAAGTAAATAAATTATGTGAACAAATCAGTAACAGAAATAAATTAAATAAAAAAAATTAAATATAAATTAAAAAATAAACAAATGAAATAGTGACAGAAATAAATAGAAAAATCAAAAATTCAGAATAAACCAATAACAAATAACGAATAAAAGAATACACAATAAAAAAAATGAAATAACCATATAAAAATGAATGAAATAAAAGTAATAAATAACAAATTAATAAAAAATAATAAAAAAAATAAGATAGGGTAAAAAGTTTTTTAAGAAGGTTGTAGGGACAGTCATTGAGAGGGGAGGGTTGTGTTGAGTCCTAACTGAAACAAGTAACAGATAGGAAAGTGGATGTGTACGTGTAATACTGGAAATTAAATAAAAAAAAAATTGTGGCACTTCTTGTTTTGATAAACATTTATTACAAAATTTTAAATAACACATTTTTTAAAATGTTCAAGCATTAGTATAGGCTTTCTAATGCCTTAAATTGCATTTTTTAAGATCCATGGTGCAATTAGATATTTCTTGCAACAATGTGTCAAGACGTTTTTAGGTAAATATAAGCTATTCTGGAAAGTTCTCGTAGCTTTCATCTGGATGATATCAGAAATAATTAGTATGTCAATTTGAGAATTATGTACAGTAAAATAAGAACATTTATGTTAGTTCTCAAAGGTTGGTATGTATTGTTATGCAATTTTAGCAAGTTTTTCCTTATTGGCTTAATTGTTTTGTTTATAATAGTTGAAGAATTAAAGTAATTAAAACAGAAACTTTATTCCTTTAAGTACAACTACATATTTTGACTTCTATATTTGCAGATTAAACTCTTACACTAGCATTACACATCCAACCGAACATATTCACCACATTTTTAAACAGTTTTCACAACAATGCTTATGTTTTGCTACTATGCAACATTGCACTTCATACACCAGCATCATACTATCTGCTTGTCACTTTGAGATGGGCCTTATGTGCAACAGAAGTAATAATTCACTGATTATTTTCCACCTTATCTCTAAATTGGATACTATCCTTTTTCAACATCAGTCACCACTGCTGGTTAGGTGATACTTCTAGTAAGCACTCTGGGTAACTGAAGGAATTTATTTCATGGGTGATCTGTTGCTCAGCTGAGAATTCTATGTTGCACCAGAGCATCATAATATAAATTTAATAGTATTTGTCATCTCCAGTTTTACCACAAGATCTAATGACTTTTATGGTTGCTGTTGTTTAGCCCTAAGTCAGCCCTGATTGAACTAAGTGATGATCAAATTCCTTCTAGCCATGACCATCCTGTCTTTTTATTCAGGTGTAGTTTGTATCTTAGATTACATTACACAATGTGTTCTATTTTTAAAATAGTATAGTGTGATTTGAGGGAGATTTCAGTGGTCCTTGTAGCAGATCAGTTGACAATATACAGGTTCTTTTATTGTCTGGTGATGCCTGTGGTTATAAGGATCAGTGAGAAAACTCTGAATGTTATGCTGGCTAGACCAGAAAATGAGATAATCTCTTGCCTTCAACAGAAATTAATCATTTAAGGATGCTACTGTTATAATAAAATGATTACACATAAAGTCACAACCACATTCCACTCTCCCTTCAGTAAGATCAAGTAAGACCTCGGATCAAGTAAGACCTAATGTTAATATGTGTGTGCATATGAATATAACATATACATATTTATATAATATATTTATAATATATATAAATATATAACATATAGAAAATATATATATATATATAATATATATTTATATATATAGGTGCAGGAGTGGTTGTGCGGTAAGTAGTTTGCTTACCTGCCACATGGCACCAGGTTCAGTCCCACTGCATGGCACCATGGGCAAGTGTCTTCTACTGTAGCCTCGGGCCAACCAAAGCCTTCTGAATATATATATATGTATGTATGTATGTATGTTTTTTGTGTGTCTGTCTTTGTCCCCCCAACATCACTTGACAACTGATGTTGGTGTGTTTACATCACCATAACTTAGTGGTTCGGCAAAAGAGACCGATCGAATAAGTACTAGGCTTGCAGAGAATAAGTCCTTGGGTGGATTTGTTTGACTAAAGGCGGTGCTCCAGCATAGCCACAGTCAAATGACTGAAACAAATAAAGAATAAAAGAATATAATATATATACCGGATGAACTAACAACCAGACATGAGGTGCAGACGAGGGCAGTGGAATCAAACTCCTTTATACACCAAATGGACCAACAGTTGGGACAAAGGCACATACAGGATGTGAAACACTCCAGACTGAGGAAATCAGTGAGTGCTGTAGATTTACTATGTTTGTCATATCTAAAAGAATGGAGGTGAGCAACATATCGTTGCTTAAAATATTTGGTTGATCCTATGTGTATGGCTGTAAACTTGTGTAATAGATTAAGGACAGTGCATTTGTAAATTACATTATATCTTCTGCAATAGGTTTGTAACAGGCAGATGGTTCCAGGACGACAATTACAATTAGGTGAATTTTGGGGAATGTGTTCAGGAATAGAGGCAGTAATGTCGTCAGAGGAGAGGTTAGAGAAGGGGGTAGAAGATTCTAGATTATTAGTATTATTAATGTCATCATTACCATCTTTGTTATTATTACTATTGTTGTTATTAATTGTACTATTAGTAAGGGTGGTAGAGATTGTGATGGTCTTCCGAGCAGTGTCAGTAGGATGGGTTAGGTTGTGATTGTGGTCTAATGTAAGGGTATCTGTGTTGGAGCTGTGTGTGTGTTGAGTGTTCGTATGACTAGAGTCGTAATTATGTGAGTTTTGATAGTAAAGAGAAAGCTTTTGTTTATTAGAAGCTGCTACAATAGATTCTCCTTGTTTTTCTTCTTTGCTTTTTTTCTTTCTTTACTTTATTCCTCTCTTCCTCTTTTTCTTTTTCTTCTTTTTTTCTCCTCTTTTTTCTCTTTTCTTTATTCCTCTCTTCCTGTTTTCGATTTGACCTTACAAATACATTCCCTACTTTTAGGTCACTTTAAATAAAACCCTCGATTCAATAGCACTGTGTACAAACTCTATGGAATGACCAATCTTAAATTACTATTGGAATTTACAATAACCAATTTTAAATACTATTGGAATTTACTCACAAGGTATTGGAATCTTATATATATATACCATTCTGCCTAAATAATGGATCTACAAATGCAATATCTTTGCATATCTCACATCTATTTTCATTCCTCCACTTCACTCTCTATTTTGTATCTTATCTAAATTAACTATTGCTTAACCATTTTTTCACACCGTCTCCGATGAAGGGATATAATAAATATCCTGGAAACAGCTGTAGGACCTTCTATATATAAATGTTCTAAAATCTTCACAGCCTTGGTTTTTTATCTCATTCTGAAAAAAATTTATATATATATATATATATATATATATATATACCGGAGTAAGCACATAAATGTGCAACAAGGTGGAAAAAAGAGTACTCAAATACCAGAGGTAGGGAAAATATGCTTTATTTAAAAGCAGCAGAAATATAACAAAAACTGTTACTTGAAGTTTCACATTCCCATTCATCAGACAGTTTTGTTAAAAATGGGAATGCAGTCAAAACTAATATAAAATTTAAAACACATGAACCTGTTTCATTGGTCATTTCAAATAACGGTCTTAGGTGTGCAATGAACAAAACAAATGAATTCAATATAGATAAATCCTATTTAAAAAAATTTTTCGGTGGCTAAGTCTAGCCTCAGATTTCTCAACAATATGGCCTCTTTGGAAATCTGACAGTTCAGCTGAATTTTTTGTATGTGGCATGGTTACTCTTTGCAAATGTTTAATATAATAGCACCTGGAATGAAAAAGAATAATTACATTGTAAATTCTACACTGCTGAAAACATAATAAGGCACTTAGATCAGAAATTTTGAAAATTAAAGGTACCTATTTACTTCCTGCATGTCTGTGTATATACATACATACATACTACAAATATATATATATATATATATATATATATATATATATATATATATATATATATACACACACACACACACATTATATATATATACATAATATTCTTTTATTTGTTTCAGTCATTTGACTGAGGCCATGCTGGAGCACCACCTTTAGTTGAACAAATCAACCCCAGGGCTTATTCTTTGTAAGCCTAGTACTTATTCTATTGGTCTCTTTTACCGAACCGCTAAGTTACGGTCCATGCATTGCTTCTGTTCAAACTGGAAAAAAAGAGCTCCTGAAATTATATAAGTAAGTTGTATTAAATGGATGAACTGAAGTAGACTTCAAACTACATTGTTTAAGTGGTAGCAATGATAGCTTGTTCCTGTAGTACAATAGATAGAAATTTGTTGGAATAAAAACCATTTGGAATGCACTATGTTTATTATGAAAAAATGCTAAAATATGTTAAATCCTGAGCTACTATTCAACTACTTTCTTTTAGCTTCAGTATCAAAGTCTTCCTTTTAAGCATAGATGAAGCCCATACAAATATTCTTCAGCTATTGATTATAAACTGAAATATCACATGTACATCAACCAACTAATCTATGGTGTCTAAGACCCAACCACATTAGTTAGAGACTGTGTCACATAAATGTAGTCTTTATGTCTGCTGATTGTTCAGCATGATAGCAGCAGCACTGACAGCCACAGAAGAGGGTATAACCACTGAGAGCTTTATGGTGTATTCAAAAATCACATACCCCCACCTACTTTTCCATGACAAGGCTAGGGACTGGAATCTTCCAAACAGACGCCTGATATGTAACTTAGTCAAATTAGTCCTTCATTTACTCCACAAATGTTTTGTTGTCAATGCTGCACTTCCCCGTATCACGTGTTTCAAGTTAGCTGTACCATATATAAATATCAGGTCGTCCCATAAGTTCTGTCCGATTTTACCTTTTTTTTAAAATTGAATGAAATTTAATAGTATTTTAGAATGTCTAATGAAATTAAAAATTATTTTTATGCATTTGTGTACATTTAAACTAATTAAATATTATCTTACAGAATAATAGAATTAAATTTTCTTTGATAAAACCCTTTTCTAACATGGAAGTATCCAAAGAGCATTTGAGGCACATAATGCTTTATGAGTACACAAACCCCTTTAGAAAAGGCGTAGGTAGAAACTCTAGCAATATCAAAGGAAGGTTAACTAGGAAGTTAGTTTTTGTATGTGGCAGATGATCAGGAGCAATAAACACTGAAAATGTGAAAAAAAACAACTTCTGTCACATTCCAGGAGAAAAACTAGACGTAGTTGATAGCTTTCGCTATCTAGGTGACCAAGTTAGTAGTGGGGGTGGGTGCACTGAAAGTGTAGCTGCTAGAATAAGAATAGCCTGGGCAAAGTTCAGAGAGCTCTTACCTCTGCTGGTGACAAAGGGCCTCTCACTCAGAGTAAAAGGCAGACTGTATGACACATCTGTACGAACAGCCATGCTACATGGCAGTGAAACATGGGCCGTGACTGCTGAGGACATACGTAAGCTCACAAAGAATGAAGCCAGTATGCTCCGATGGATGTGTAATGTCAGTGTGCATACTCGACAGAATGTAAGTACCTTCAGAGAAAAGTTGAACCTAAGAAGCATCAGTTGTGGTGTGCAAGAGAGACAATTGCGCTGGTATGGTCATGTGGCGAGAATGGATGAGGATAGCTGTGTAAAAATGTGCCACACCCTAGCAGTTGAGGGAACCTGTGGAAGAGGTAGACTCAGGAAGACCTGGGATGAGGTGGTGAAGCACGACCTTCAAACATTAGGCCTCACCGAGACAATGACTTGTGACCGAGACCTTTGGAAATATGCTGTGCATGAGAAGACCCAGCAAGCCAAGTGAAACCATAACCCAAAGCTTCTGCCAGGGGTGTAGAGAGCCCACTTATGCATACCTTTCCTTCATTGGACACTAAACTCCGCTTGCAAAGACCTGTTGAGGCAAGTGAAATCGAAATCGAACTAAATTCGATGACTGGCACCCATGCCAACCTCTCCTTCATTGGACACTAAACTCAGCTTGTGAAGACCTGTTGGGGCAAGTGAAAGCGAAATCGTGATGGCACCTGTACCAGTGGAGTGCTAAGAGCACTGTCCGAGCATGATAGTTGCCAGAGCAGCCGTCTGGCTTCTGTGCCAGTGGCACGTAAATAGCACCATTTGAGCATAATTGTTACCAGCGTCGGCTTACTGGCACTTGTGCCGGTGGCACGGGCAAAGACATTTGAGCGAGGTCATTGCCAGTGCTGCCGGACTGGCTCCTGTGCAGGTGGCACATAAAATACACCATTTTGAGCATGGCCGTTGCCAGTACCACCTGACTGGCCTTCGTGCCGGTGGCACGTAAAAGCACCCACTACACTCTCGGAGTGGTTGGCATTAGGAAGGGCATCCAGCTGTAGAAACTCTGTCAAATCAGATTGGAGCCTGGTGTAGCCATCTGGTTTGCCAGTCCGCAGTCAAATCGTCCAACCCTGCTAGCATGGAAAGCGGACATTAAACGACGATGATGATGATGATGAGAACAAAAAAGGAAACTCTGCAGCTGAAACGACTCGAAACATATACTCAGTTTATGGGAAAGAATGCTTGAATGAAAGAACTGGCAGAAGATGGTTTGCAAAATTCAGAAGTGGCGATTTCAGCCTTGAAGATGAAGATCGAACAGGACGTCCAATTCAGTTTGATGATAATCTCCTTGAGGCATTACTTGAAGAAAATCCTGCATTATCAGTTGAAGAATTAGTAATAAAGCTTAGTTCAAACCATACAACTGTTAATTGTCATCTTCAATAACTTGGAAAGGTTCCTAAACTTGGAAAATGGGTACCTCGTGAATTGTCCAAAAGCAACCGCAAATCCTGAGTTGACATCTGCTCTTCTCTCCATTCTCATAAACTCATTTCACTGGTGACAGTGGCTTGGTAAAAGGAAAAAAGCTCAACCACAACCGAGAAGGGAACTTCATGGGAAAAAGGTTCTTCTCTCTATCTGCTGAGATTGCAAACGAGTAATTCACTTTGAATTGTTATCACCTAATGCAACAATCAATGCTCAAGTCTACTGTCAGCAATTAGAACATTTGAACCCAGCTTTGAAGAAAACATGACCTGCTTTAGTGAATCAGGACAATGCGCAACCCCACACTGCAAGAATCACATCACAGACGATCGAAGAGCTTGGCTGGCAAAAAATACACCATCCACCTTATTCTCCCGACCTTGCTCCTTCAAACTACCATTTGTTTCGTCCTTTACAAAATCATTTGGGGGAGCATTTGAACCAAACTTTGAAGAAAAAAAGACCCACTTTAGTGAATCGAAAAGGAGTGATGTTTCATCAGGACAATGTGCAACCCCACACTGCAAAGATCACATCACAGAAAATCGAAGAGCTTTGTTGGGAAAAAATTCCTCATCCACCTTATTCTCCCAACCTTGCTCCTTCAGACTACTATTTGTTTCATAGTTTAGAGAATCATTTGGGGGACATAACTTTCGCAAGCCAGGAGGAGGTCAAAACTGACATTTCAGAGTTCTTTGCTTTAAAACCAAAAGAGTTTTACATTGATGGGATTAAAAAGCTTGTAAATAAATGGAAGGAAGTCATAGATAATCAGGGAAAGTACAGTGATGATTTAATTTCAATTAAATATAACATTTAATCACTTGTTTCCTTTATTCAAAATTCGGACAGAATTTATGGGATGACATATATATATATATATATATATATATATATATATATATATATATATGGCATATAGACATTACTATTCAGTACTGTTACAGTATATATCTCACTCAGAGATTTTAAACAAATTGTTTTTCTCTATATGAGATCAGCAACTGTGCGTCACTTGTAGAATATATAGTATTTGCAAATGGAGAGCTTTCGTCACTAGCTTGTGATTATTTCACACTGAGGATGGGTAACCACCCTGAAACCTAAGGTCTGTGAGAATCATGTAAGGCTAGAGATGGGAGTGATGACCACCCTTGCAAATTGCTATACGGACACAAAGTGTGTGTTGATAGCCAGTTGGAAAAGATGTTTTCCTGAGGCTAAAACAGCAGTAATATTGGCCTTTATAAGACTTCCACATTCTGTTGGCTTATAAACATTACTATTTGGTACTGTTACTGTATATAACTCACTCAGAGATTTGAAACAAATTGTTTATATATATATATATATATATATATATATGGAAGACAATTGGAGATTTCTGCGGGACAACCTGTTGAAAGCCACCGACCAGATTTGTGGGTGGTGTAAGGTCCCCTCCCTACCCAGAGTAACATGGTGGTGGAACAAGGAGGTAGACAGGGCTATTAGACAAAAGAAACAGGCTTGGAAGGACTGGAAGAACGGTGGTAGCAGGGAATTGTACCAATGTGCCAGAAGGGAGGCTAGGCGACAGGTTTATTTAGCCAGAGGGGAAGCAGATAAGGAAAGATTTGCCAATGTTCTGCGCCGTGAGGACCAAAGACTCGAGGTATTTCGTGTTGCAAGACAGTGTAGGAGAGAGAATAGTGATGTTGTAGGAGAGAAATGTGTTCGCATGGATGATGGTACGCTCGCATTAAATGAGGATGCAAAGAAAGAGGTCTGGAGATGCCACTACGATAGATTGCTTAATAAAGAGAATGAATGGGAGAAAGAGAGCCCGCCGTATGTCGACCCAATAGAGGGACCAGCTATCCGAGTTGATAGTACCAGGGTAGATAAAGCAATTAAGAGTATGAAGACCGGGAAAGCCCCCGGCCCATCAGGAATCACTGCAGAGATGCTCAAAATATCTGGCAGTGTTGGCTATAGCCTAGTCACACGTATTACGAACCAGGTGATACACGAAGGAGTCATACCCAATGACTGGTGTAGCAGCATCATAGTCAACTGCTACAAAGGTAAAGGTGACGCTTTAGATACAAATAATTACAGAGGCATCAAGCTGTTAGATCAGGTTATGAAAGTTACAGAGAGGGTCATAGCCCAACTAATTAGGGAGCGAATCAATTTAGATGAGATGCAGTTTGGGTTCGTGCCAGGTAAAAGCACTACTGATGCCTTATTTCTAGTGAGACAGTTGCAGGAGAAATACCTAGCTAAGGATAAACCTCTGTACCTGGCTTTCGTTGACATGGAGAAAGCCTTTGACAGGGTCCCCCGATCCCTTATCTGGTGGTCAATGAGGAAACTTGGGATAGAAGAATGGTTAGTGAGAGCTGTGCGAGCCATGTACAGAGATGCTGCCAGTAAGGTGAGGGTTGGAAATGAGTACAGCAATGAATTCCGGGTAGAGGTAGGGGTCCACCAAGGTTCCGTCCTCAGCCCCCTCTTATTTACCATAGTCCTCGAGGCAATCACAGAGGAGTTCAAGACAGGTTGCCCCTGGGAGCTCCTCTATGCTGATGACCTTGCCCTAATTGCGGAGTCACTATCAGAACTAGAGAAGTTTCAGGTATGGAAGCAAGGTCTAGAATTGAAGGGCCTTAGAGTCAACCTAGCTAAAACCAAAATCCTAATAAGTAGGAAGGTAGATAAAACACAAACCCCTTCAGGTAGATGGCCCTGCTCAGTATGTAGAAAAGGAGTAGGTAGTAACTCTATAAGATGTACCCGGTGCAAGCTATGGACACATAAGAGGTGCAGCAACATCAAAGGCAGGTTAACTAGCAAGTTAGTTTTTGTTTGTGGCAGATGTTCAGGTGCAATAAAGACTGCAAACAAACAGGAAACAACTTCTATCTCATTCCAGGGTGAAAAACTAGAGGTAGTCGATAGCTTCCGCTATCTGGGCGACCAAGTTAGTAGTGGGGGTGGGTGCGCTGAAAGTGTAGCTGCTAGAATAAGAATAGCCTGGGCAAAGTTTAGAGAGCTCTTACCCCTGCTGGTGACAAAGGGACTCTCACTCAGAGTAAAAGGCAGACTGTATGACGCATGCGTACGAACAACCATGCTACATGGCAGTGAAACATGGGCTGTAACTGCTGAGGACATACGTAAGCTCGTAAGGAATGAAACCAGTATGCTCCGTTGGATGTGTAATGTCAATGTGAATACCCGTCAGAGTGTAAGTATCTTGAGAGAAAAGCTGAACATTAGAAGCATCAGTTGTGGCGTGCAAGAGAGACGATTGCGCTGGTATGGACATGTGGTGAGAATGGAGGAGGATAGCTGCGTGAAAAAGTGCCACACCCTAACAGTTGAGGGAACCCGTGGAAGAGGTAGGCCCAGGAAGACCTGGGCTGAGGTGGTGAGGCAAGACCTTCGTACATTGGGCCTCACCAAGGCGATGACTACTGACCGAGACCTTTGGAAATGTGCTGTGCGTGAGAAGACCCGGCAAGCCAAGTAAGATCGTTGCCAGTGCCCCTGGACTGGTTCTTGTGCGGGTGGCACATGAGATGCACCATTTTGAGCGTGGCCGTTGCCAGTACCGCCTGACTGGCTCCTGTAGGATTTTCGAGCGAGATCGTTGCCAGTGCCCCTGGACTGGCTTGTGCGGGTGGCACATAAAAGACACCATTTCGAGCGTGGCCGTTTTCGTGCAGGTGACACGTAAAAGCACCCACTACACTCTCTGAGTGGTTGGCGTTAGGAAGGGCATCCAGCTGTAGAAACTCTGCCAAATCAGACTGGAGCCTGGTGTTGCCATCCGGTTTCACCAGTCCTCAGTCAAATCGTCCAACCCATGCTAGCATGGAAAGCGGACGTTAAACGATGATGATGATGATGATGATATATATATATATATATATATATATTTTACTTGTTTCAGTCATTTGACTGCGGCCATGCTGGAGCACTGCCTTTAGTCGACCAAATTGACCCCAGGACTTATTCTATGTAAGCCTAGTACTTATTCTATCTGTCTCTTCTGCCGAACCGCTAAGTTACGGGGACATAAACAGACCAGCATCGGTTGTCAAGCAATGTTGGGGGGGGGGGAAACACAGACACACAAACATATACATACACATACATATATATATATATATATATATATATATAGTCTGTTAAAGTCTGTCATACCGGCCATGATGAAATACCACAAGGTATAGAAAATACATATTCGCCTTTATATATTTATATATTTAATCCTTTATATTGAACACTCAATATTTCATCTATTCAATAAGACATATTCCATATATTCAATAAGACATTCAATACTTTATTTCATAGTACCATCCATTTTTATTTTATATTGTATATTGTATATTATATTATATATTGTATATTCCATATTCTATATCCCACATTGGTTTTGCAGGAATATAAATAAAACATAAAAAAACAGACAGTGTTGGAACTCTTTTAAACAAAATAATATATTCCTCTATACACAATCATACAAACCCCCCCTTTTTTTTTGTATTTATTTTTACTCGCATATATATATATAGATATATATATATATATATACGACAGGCTTCTTTCAGTTTCGTCTACCAAATCCATTCACATGGCTTCGGTCGGTCCGAGGCTATAGTAGAAGACACTTGACCAAGGTGCCACGCAGTGGGAATGAAGCTGGAACCATGTGGTTGGTAAGCAAGCTACTTACCACACAGCCACTCCTGCACCTATACAGCCACTCCTGCACCTATATATATATATATATATATATGATATATATATTTTATATACATATAAATATATTATATATACATATATATATATTTCATATACATATTATATATATATATATATATATATATATATATATATATATATATATATATATATATATATACATATATATATTATATATATATATATATTATATATACACACACACACACATATATATATATTGTATATACATATATATATACATACATACATATATATATATATATATATATATATATATATATATATATATATATATATATATATATATATATATATATATATATATATATATATATATATACAATTAAACCTTGAGAGAGGCATTATGCCGGTAATAAACACACGCACTGATTCAGTCCTTTATTAATTTATATAGTTTTTTGTTAAATTATTTCATTGCACTCTTGCAATCTCTTCAGTAACTTGTCTCTCCACTTCCATTTATTTTGAATATATGATCTGGCGTTGTTTTGTCGCACTGAGGTTTGTTTTTGATTATTATAGTCCCTCCAATGTTCGTTTACACGCTCAGCCAAACTTCTTGCCGTATCACCTATGTATGTGGTGTTTCTGTTTTTACACTCACCATCCATACAGCTTATTTTGTAGACTACATTTCTGGCTATATGATCTGGCGTTGTTTTGGCGTTGTTTCGAAACTGTTTGGTATGAGCATGTGAGTGTGTGCAAGCTCGTATGTGTGCACGCTCATATGTGTGCACGCACTTATGTGTTCGTGCTTATATGTAAGTATGTGCGTCCATATGTGTGTTTGTAACAGTTTCGTTTATATCAGATCAGATAGAGACTTTTTAATTAATTTATTTACGTTCATATTCCGCATCATATGTGTGAACAACACATGCAACCATGGGCAATTGTAAGGCCCTCATCTACGTGTATTTGGTGTTTAAAATTGGTTGCGTTTCAGTTATGAGGACCGACTCCTGTATTTGTCGCAAAGATGCGTCACCGGGGTGTCTAGACAGGATTTCTATGTTAATTCTGTCCAGTACACCATCATGTTGTTCTTTGGCATGCTGGTAGAGCACCGAGGTTTGTTTTTGATTATTATAGTCCCTCCAATGTTCGTTTACACGCTCAGCCAAACTTCTTGCCGTCTCACCTATGTATGTGGTGTTTCTGTTTTTACACTCACCATCCATACAGCTTATTTTGTAGACTACATTTCTGGCTTTGCAGTTGGCACCAGGACTATTTTTGCACACAATGCAAATCTCCTCAACACACCTTGTTCTTCTGAAGGGATATGTTTTACATATTATTGATCTAATTGATCTCCCTGGTTTTTCTATAACATTTATCCTCAACTTGGTACTTTTGAGGATTTTTCGAAATCTGCGGGCCAGTTCTCCGTGTGGCGTGGCGTCCACAAACATTACTCCCTGGAACTTGTCGGTATTGTACCACGTGGTCTTTTTGTTTGTTTTGTTACTAATCCTTTGTAGTCTATTCCACTGTTTGTTACGGTATCTAGGTTGTGTTCCATTTGTATCTTTGACAACAATCTCCTCAAATTTCTTGTTAGCTCCTCTGTATACCCGGATTCTATCTTTCTGGCTGTATCCCGAAAATTGCATGCGATGCATGAAGTCTTGAATATGTTTTTGCCCCTCCCATGGACCGCACAGGGGGGACATGTTTTTCATTATTCTAACCAAATCGGCTACTAATATATTGATTTTCACACTGTGTGATAGAGCCGAATTCTTATGGATAACATACTTTGAAGATATAGGTTTCATATAATGTGAGTGGAGGATTTGAACTTTGTCATTAATTGTTTCTAGCCAAAGTTCTGTGTCAAGTACTGGGAGTCTCATGTTTAGGTGTCTTGTTGGGTAATCTATTGTTACTTTGATGCTCTGGTGTATTGTATTAGTTATATTCTGGATGTTTTCCATCACGATCTTCTCGTTCTCTTCAGTCTGAATGTGTGATGGTGTTTTGACTACGATGTTAATGTCATCCACATATCTCCCGTATAGTTTGAGTGTTATTGAGTGTTCTTCGAGAGTTGTTTTCAGCTTTTTGTCCCACCAGGTCATGAATAGGCTTGCCACGTCTCCGGCCACACTGACACCAATAGCCGCTCCCTGGACCTGCATGTATAGTTTTTCATTGAATTTAACTATATGGTTCTGCAGGGTGGTCTTCAGACTTGCACCTACAGCATGTGCAACCATTTTTCGTGTTTGGATATTATCCTCTGGGTCGTGGGTGGGTGTATTCCATCCCTTCCAACGCTCTGCGGTGGTTTTTCTAGCAGCTGATGTGATCGTATGTGGTCTACCTCGTCCTGACCTGGTGGGGCAGAATCTAGTTAGGTCGTGGTGATCTAAGTATTCATTATTATAAACGAGCTTTAGGAGGAGGCCTAGTTCCCTCGTGTTCACTTCACGGAAGGTTACTTCACTTACCGAAATAATTTCAACACATCTCTCTACGGCAAAGTCAATGTCAATGGATGGATAGAGAGATACTAGATCCATACTGCCTATAATACAATCTGTCAGGTCATGGGAGCAGTTACATTCATTGACTCTGCTGAGGAGGTCCTCAGTGCTTTCACAAACATCAGGAGACATCTCGATGTGTGGTCTTAATATCTGTGAGAGGAAGAATGACAGCCTATAATTGCTGGCAATATTGGCACCACAAATCGGTCGACATGGTGGGCCCATGATAGGGTCTGCAATGGGTTTATGGTCTTTTCGTAACCCATAGAGTGTAGGAATGTCGTTGTTGGATGATGCAAAGTTCTGTGCTGTGCGTCTCTTAGGTTGGAGTATGTTACACCACATTCCCATGTGTGCATTGAGAATTTTCTCTACTTTTTCATATTCTTGCGGTGTAACTTCTCTCATATCTTCTATATGTTTTTGCATCGTATGGGTGTAGTTTTGCAGGCTGTCTACCGATATCCTGCCTGATTTGTCTGTAGGGAGGCATACTATTTCATTGTTTCTAACTCTATGTTTTAGTTTTCGTATGCCCATTGCAGCTACTGTACCGAGTTGGTGGGCCTCTGCTTCGTTTTGTGTTGGTGCAGTTGCTATATAATGTGTTAATGTTTTCTTGAGTCTGCTTCTAGCTAAAGAGATCATGGCTTCTGTTTTATCATCTGTGTATGGCGAGATGCATACTCTTTTGTTGAAAGGTAAATCCGTTGGATAGATTCGGGTCATATCATAGGATTTGTCAACCGGGTTATAAAAGAGATTTTTTAAGGTGTTGTTGTTGCCATTGTTGTTATCATTGTATGTGTGGCTGCTGTTGTTGCTGTTGCTGTTGTTATTGTGACGGACGTTGTTGTTGCTGTTGTTCCTGGTGTGTGCGGTGCTGTTCGTGTGGTTGTTGCTATTGCTGTTATCATTGCTGTTGCTGATGGTGGTAGTGTAATCATTATTGTTGGTGGTGGTGGTGGTGGCGGTGTAGTTATTGTTGCCATTTCCATTGTTATTGTTGGTTGCATTGTGAATATTATGCGTATTACTGTCGTGGTGGTTTCTTACAACTGAGTTGTTGTTGTAGTGGTGTCCTAACCTCCATCTAATCTTAGTAAATGTTTTTTCAATCTCAGATAGACAATTGATCTTACTGACCTTGTTATACACTGCATATTTCGGTGGTAATCCTACGGCACACGCTTCATTTTCATCCAGTAGTACTGAGCCATACATTCCAGGTGTGTGACTATTTTCGTTTGCGATGTCATTGTATATCTCCGGTAGTTCGCAGTCCGACATCAGAATCCCGTTGATGTTATTTGGGTATTTGTCTTTGTTTCCTGTGTGTTGAGGTTGTTGTTGTCTCATCCATTTCAATTTGTTGCTGAAGTGTTTGTTACAGGCTCGGTTTATATAGTTATATTCCTGATGGATGATATCTGCGAGTTTTAACTCCTCATACGGTGTTATCATGTTCTTGAGGTTTTGTTGTAAGAACCTTTTTCTCTTTTGGTACTGGCTAATTTCTTTGTATATTCTCTTTTTGATGTTGACCAGTAGTGTGTGTCTTAGTCTGCCTGCTTGGCCCTCTGTGAGCCTCAGTCTTCTTACAGCTGAGTTGATGGCATTCGTGTATAACTTGGAAGTGATGCATTTTTTAATAAAGTAGAGCTGTCTGGTTGTTATTTTGATTTTTAGACAGCAGAACACAGTGTCTTTCAACGTCTTGCTAGCTTGGCTGGAGCTTATCATATTTCGTATGTGTATTTCGTGTGCAAGATTCTTGATGTGGATACGTGTGTTGAAAGAAATACAATTAAACCTTGGGAGAGGCATTATGCCGGTAATAAACACACGCACTGGTTCAGTCCTTTATTAATTTATATAGTTTTTTGTTAAATTATTTCATTGCACTCTTGCAATCTCTTCAGTAACTTGTGTCTCCACTTCCATTTATTTTGAATATATGATCTGGCGTTGTTTTGGCGTTGTTTCGAAACTGTTTGGTATGAGCATGTGAGTGTGTGCAAGCTCGTATGTGTGCACGCTCATATGTGTGCACGCACTTATGTGTTCGTGCTTATATGTAAGTATGTGCGTCCATATGTGTGTTTGTAACAATTTCGTTTATATCAGATCAGATAGAGACTTTTTAATTAATTTATTTACGTTCATATTCCGCATCATATGTGTGAACAACACATGCAACCATGGGCAATTGTAAGGCCCTCATCTACGTGTATTTGGTGTTTAAAATTGGTTGCGTTTCAGTTATGAGGACCGACTCCTGTATTTGTCGCAACGATGCGTCACCGGGGTGTCTAGACAGGATTTCTATGTTAATTCTGTCCAGTACACCACCATGTTGTTCTTTGGCATGCTGGTAGAGCACCGAGGTTTGTTTTTGATTATTATAGTCCCTCCAATGTTCGTTTACACGCTCAGCCAAACTTCTTGCCGTCTCACCTATGTATGTGGTGTTTCTGTTTTTACACTCACCATCCATACAGCTTATTTTGTAGACTACATTTCTGGCTTTGCAGTTGGCACCAGGACTATTTTTGCACACAATGCAACTCTTCTCAACACACCTTGTTCTTCTGAAGGGATATGTTTTACATATTATTGATCTAATTGATCTCCCTGGTTTTTCTATAACATTTATCCTCAACTTGGTACTTTTGAGGATTTTTCGAAATCTGCGGGCCAGTTCTCCGTGTGGCGTGGCGTCCACAAACATTACTCCCTGGAACTTGTCGGTATTGTACCACGTGGTCTTTTTGTTTGTTTTGTTACTAATCCTTTGTAGTCTATTCCACTGTTTGTTACGGTATCTAGGTTGTGTTCCATTTGTATCTTTGACAACAATCTCCTCAAATTTCTTGTTAGCTCCTCTGTATACCCGGATTCTATCTTTCTGGCTGTATCCCGAAAATTGCATGCGATGCATGAAGTCTTGAATATGTTTTTGCCCCTCCCATGGACCGCACAGGGGGGGACATGTTTTTCATTATTCTAACCAAATCGGCTACTAATATATTGATTTTCACACTGTGTGATAGAGCCGAATTCTTATGGATAACATACTTTGAAGATATAGGTTTCATATAATGTGAGTGGAGGATTTGAACTTTGTCATTAATTGTTTCTAGCCAAAGTTCTGTGTCAAGTACTGGGAGTCTCATGTTTAGGTGTCTTGTTGGGTAATCTATTGTTACTTTGATGCTCTGGTGTATTGTATTAGCTATATTCTGGATGTTTTCCATCACGATCTTCTCGTTCTCTTCAGTCTGAATGTTTGATGGTGTTTTGACTACGATGTTAATGTCATCCACATATCTCCCGTATAGTTTGAGTGTTATTGAGTGTTCTTCGAGAGTTGTTTTCAGCTTTTTGTCCCACCAGGTCATGAATAGGCTTGCCACGTCTCCGGCCACACTGACACCAATAGCCGCTCCCTGGACCTGCATGTATAGAGTGCAATGAAATAATTTAACAAAAAACTATATAAATTAATAAAGGACTGAACCAGTGCGTGTGTTTATTACCGGCATAATGCCTCTCCCAAGGTTTAATTGTATTTCTTTCAACACACGTATCCACATCAAGAATCTTGCACACGAAATACACATACGAAATATATATATATATATATATATAAAATGTAATTTAGATTCAGTTGAATTAGGTACTTAAATTGAGGCACCTTGTTAGAACAAACTTATTTGCACGCTCAGATAATATTAGGTAAGTATCAAACTCTACATAGAATTTCTTTCCACCTGATATTCATGCAGAGTATGCAGATGGCACAATCTAACTTAGTGAATAAATCCGCTCTTGTTTGTTCAGAAATGTACTTTATATAAAGATACTTTCCAAATACTTCTGAAGTGCAAATTCCAGGATAGGTGAGTAAAATGTAAATGAGTAACAAAGGTGTACAAGTGTCAATTCATTACGGCTGTTTCAAGAGACTCCTTTAATTGATCAATGAAAGCATTACATCATTACAAAGCTAACCATTCTTATCAGATGACTGAATAAACTTCAAGCATAAAGGACAAGTTAGATATTTAAACATATTCATATCATCAATAGAGAGCAAATATTTACAATAGAGAGCAAATATTTACAATAGAGAGCAAATATTTACAATAGAGAGCAAATATTTTAATTTTTTTGGCAGAATGGAAAAAGGGACAGTACAATGACAGACAAACCAGAAATTAGCTGAGGCTAGAATGGGGAGGGAGGGATGAATGAGAATAGAGGCCCAGTTATCTACACATCAAAGACAATAGGGAGAATGTAGTCTTCAAGACATCTAAAATTAGATCTTTAGGGAGTTATAAGTTAAATAGTATCATGACAGACAGTTCTACTATCTAAGAAAATGGAACTTTACATCAACACCAAAGGGTAGGTCATGGCATGGCAAACGAGAATGTCTGATTGGGGAGTGGTGATAATAAAAAGAAAAGAGAGGATAGGGATAGCTAATAAAGGGGAAGGAAAAAATTGAATTACTAAAAGGAATACCTCTTAAAGGATAATGGGTGGGATATAAGTTAAGAGGGAAGTGGAAGGAGTTACTTTTAAACTTAGTTTACTTATACTGTTAAAGCAAAATATAAATATATAGATATATAAAGGCTAGAAAGAAATTTCAAATATAACTAGATAAGGGGATGATGTATAATTTAATATATGATAATATAAGATTGCAGCATATGACAAATTTTATGAAAAAATTAAAATCATAAATTGCCACTAGATTTTTATGCTATAAAAACTTTAAAAATATAAGGAAAAAAAAAGTAACAAAATAAAAATATAATCAAATGTAAATATAAAATGTAATATAAGAAAATATAGAAAATATAAAGGACATATATACAAAGGCTTGAAAATATAAAACATAAAATATATAAAAAATATAAAGTGTAATAAAAATATAATTTTATAATTTTAGGTTCCCAGTACACAGTGGGATATATGAAAAAAATTTTAAATTGTCAAAGTATTAATAAAACTGTTGTATAGTGAAACTGTATACCCCTCCTGGTAAAAAGTGGTAGGAATCAGCCATTATAAATAGACCAGTAGCCGGTCATCAAGATAGGGCCAGGAGTTGAAGAGCCAACAGTTGACAGCTCTAGTTGGTATCTTGTAGAGCTATTAGCAACAGTAAGACAGAAGAAGTTAGTATACTGCTAATCTGGTACAAAGAGATACAACAGTATCCGATAACTAGTAACTACTGTGGTTACTAGCGTAAAATAGCAACTACAGCACAATAGCAGCCACACATCACACCAGTAGGAGAAACCGACTTTACAACAGTGGTGATATGGAAAAACAAATTTATGCGGAATGAAAAAGAAAAGCACTCACACAGAGAGTTTAAACTAATTCACGTGGAAAATTAAATAACTCCACAAAAAAGAAACAAAAATCTTGTTGTACAACTTACAAAATCATAAAATAGGGAAGACTTGTTAGCTGAGATAGTTGGGTTGCAAAACAGCAGCAACAACAATTCAAGGAACAATGAGAACAACAATAAAGACTGCAGCAGCAAATGTTACAACTAATGAAGTTGATAGCCAAACCGGAGAATACATTTTCGACTGACCATGTAGCAAATTCCATAAGCAAATTCAAATATGACCTTGAAGAAGGAGTAACCTTCAAGGCTTACTTTCGAAGATTTGAACAAATTTTTGAAAAGAATGTCAGGATTGGACAGACAAAATGAAAATGCATCCAGTTTTAAGAAAACTAGCAACAGCAGAGCATGAGAAGTATAGTAACTTCATATTGCCAAAACAAGCAACCAGCATAAATTTCACAGTTGACATTTTGTGCAAAATGTTTAGTGAAAAAAAGCTCACTGTTTAATGCTAGATGGAAATGTTTAAACATAGAAAAGAGTGAAGATGAAGATTTACACAGGCAGAATCAATAAAGAATGTGAGAGATTTAGGTTGGATATGCTTACTCCAGATTCTTTCAAGTGTTTGATTTTTGCATAAGGATTGACAGATAAAAAGGATGCAAAAATCTGAATGAAAGTTCTAGCAAAACTGGAAATGAACCAGGATTTGACATTGCAGAATCTGTGGGAAGAGTGAGACATGATATTAAAATTAAGGCATGGCACAGAAGAAATTCAATGCAACGAGTTTTTTTATATTACCGACTACAAAATGTGAACCTTGGCTGGAAGTGAAAACACCATGGTCCTGATTGCATATCGATTTTGCGGGCCCGTTAAATGGATATCATAACTTAATAGTAGTGGATAGCTACACAAAATGACCTGAGGTCGCAAGATGTAAAAGACCAACATTATATATGGTAATAAACTTCTTACACAAGCTGTTTGCAAGATTTGGTGTACCAGATATAATTGTCTCTGATAACAGAACACAGTGTGAATCCTGTGAGTTTAAAAGTTTCTGCAAGATGTTCATGCTAGAACATAAAACTATAGCACCGTATCACCCTGGATCAAATGGAAGAGCCAAATGGTTTGTGAATACTTTTAAGAGAGCTTTAAAGAAAGCTGATAGGGAAGCCTGGATGAGGTCACAATCCAACAATTCTTAAGGGTATACAGGGTAACTCGGAACCCAAATGCACCAGAAGGAAGGTCACCAACAGAATTAATGTTTGCCAGATTTGATAGTAAAGACATGCCCAAATTCTTTAGAATCGGTGATAAGGTATATGTAAGAATGTACAAAAATAGCAAGCAATACTGGGAAGGAGAAATTGTTACATACATAGGAAGAATGATGTATGGTGTAAGAAGCAAAAATGGAATGGAAAGGAGACATAGAAATCAGCTTAAGGAAAGAGTCATAGAAAAGGAACCAACAAGAGTAGAAATACTGATGGATTGGCTATAAGACACTTTTCAGGTTTCAACACTATTACAAGAAGTCGAAACTAGATGTACAAGGAAAAGGAAGAACATTGAATTCCTAAAAGTAGACCCTAAGAAGAAATGATACTGAGTATTAAAAAAAAGGAGGAGGTGGGGTGAAGAAAAGAAATTGATTGTTAAATGAAATAATTAAAAGGGAAAATGTTGTATGGTGAAACTGTATACCCCTCCCGGTAAAAAGCAAAAGGAGGTACCCATTACAAATAGACCAGTGGCCGGTCGTCAAGACAGGGTTGAGAGTTGAAGAGTTGACAGTTGACAGTTCTAGTCAGCGATAGCAAGACTGAAGAAGTTAATACATTATTTACAATTGACAGATATTTGTCCTCATCTTGTTTGTTGTTAACCCAACGTTTCGGCTGATACACCCTCCAGCCTTCATCAGGTAATTTTGAACTTGGAGATTTTGAACTTGGGTTCTCATTCCTAAGGTATTTTTCGATGTTGTTATTATTATTGTTATTATTATTATTATTATTCAGGTCACTGCCTGGAATCGAACTCGGAATCTTGGGTCTAGTAGCCCACGCTCTTAACCACTACGCCATATGCCTGTGAAGAAGTTAGTGTAGTACTATTCCGGTACGAAGAGATGCAATGGTATCCAATGACTAGTAACTATTGTGGCACTAGTATAAAATAGCACCTACAGTACAACAGCAGTCACACATCACACCAATGGAAGGAACCCACTTTACAACGAAAACATACAAAGCTATTAAAAAATATATGAATAGTATATAAAATTTTAAGATATAAGGATATAAGATATAAGATTTATGAAATATATGAAGAAATATAAGAAAATATCTGAGAGTAGAATTAGAATAAGAAACTATAATAAAAAAATTATCAAAAAATTATACTAAAAAAATTCTTTTTTTAAAAACGTATGTATGCATGTCTGTCTGTATGTATGTACAAGGGATGTATGAAAAGTCTTGAGCCTCATAAAAACAAAACATAGTACAAGACTTCTGATGATTTATTTTTCAACATAGTCCCTCTCGATGGCTGAACACTTTCTCCAGTGGTGCTGAAGCGCCATTATCCTGGCGTAGAAGAACTCTTTTGTTTGAGACTCCAAGAAACTTCCTACAGCGTCTATGACATCATTGTCACTGACAAAACGGCGACCAGCCAGGGCTTTTTCATTTTGGGGAATAGATGAAAGTCAGAGGGGGTAAGTCTGGCGAATAAGGTGGATGGGGAACAAGTTCGTATCCACAATCACGAATTGTTGCCATAGCAACTACTGAGATGTGGGCTGGAGCATTGTTGTGATGAAAAAGTTCTCCTCTGGTGAACATTCCCGGCCTTTTTCTTTGATTGCTTCTTGGAGGCGTTTCAGTAGCTGAGAATAATACAGCCCTGTCATGGTGTGACCCTTTTCAAGGTAATCGATCAGCAAGACACCTTGAGAATCCAAAAAAAACTGACGCCATGACCTTGCCAGCTGAAGGAATGACCCTGGCCTTCTTTGGGGTAGGAGAAGATGTGTGCTTCCACTGCTTTGATTGTTCATTGGCTTCAGGCTTGTAGTGATGAACCCAACTTTCATCCATAGTAATGAAACGAGCCAGAAAATTCTCTTCATCGGCTTCAAACAGTTCCAGATTGCTCATGGACAAAGTGCACCTGGTGCATTTCTGGTCAGGAGTCAAAAGGCAAGGGACCCACCTTGCAGAAACCTTTGAGAACCCAATTTCTTTTGTTACAATGTTGTCTGCTCTTTCAGTTGAGATGCCCAGTCTCTCGGCTATCTGATGACGTGATATTTGACAATCTTGCATTATCATTCCAACAGCAAGGTCAATGTTGTCCTCGGTGGTTGCAGTTGGAGGTCTCCCTGGTGTAGGATCATCATCCACACTCTCCCTGTCACAATGGAATTCATTTACCCAGCGTTTGACTGTTGCATATGAAACAGCATTGTCTGTTAAGATTCTCACCATATCTTCATGGATTTCTGATGGAGTCATGCCTTTCAAATGATGGTACTTTATGACAGCATGATACTCAGTTTTCTCCATTTTCCTTGTAACCTCGACACTTGTTTATTCAAAAATCTGCAACAAAAAAAATTAAAATAACAGAATCATGAAAACGAGCAAGAATACTCTGAAAAGACTGTACTTACCAGAAAAATTTGTTTCAACTACCTAGCAGCCCCGTTTCTAGGTTAGGCTCAAAACTTTTCATACACCCCTAGTATATATATGTATGTATATATGTATCATCATCATCATCATCGTTTAACGTCCGCTTTCCATGCTAGCATGGGTTGGACGATTTGACTGAGGACTGGTGAAACCGGATGGCAACACCAGGCTCCAGTCTGATTTGGCAGAGTTTCTACAGCTGGATGCCCTTCCTAACGCCAACCACTCAGAGAGTGTAGTGGGTGCTTTTACGTGTCACCCGCACGAAAACGGCCACGCTCGAAATGGTGTCTTTTATGTGCCACCCGCACAAGCCAGTCCAGGGGCACTGGCAACGATCTCGCTCGAAAATCCTACAGGAGCCAGTCAGGCGGTACTGGCAACGGCCACGCTCAAAATGGTGCATCTCATGTGCCACCCGCACAAGAACCAGTCCAGGGGCACTGGCAACGATCTTACTTGGCTTGCCGGGTCTTCTCACGCACAGCCCATTTCCAAAGGTCTCGGTCCGTAGTCATCGCCTCGGTGAGGCCCAATGTACGAAGGTCTTGCCTCACCACCTCAGCCCAGGTCTTCCTGGGCCTACCTCTTCCACGGGTTCCCTCAACTGTTAGGGTGTGGCACTTTTTCACGCAGCTATCCTCCTCCATTCTCACCACATGTCCATACCAGCGCAATCGTCTCTCTTGCACGCCACAACTGATGCTTCTAATGTTCAGCTTTTCTCTCAAGATACTTACACTCTGACGGGTATTCACATTGACATTACACATCCAACGGAGCATACTGGCTTCATTCCTTGCGAGCTTACGTATGTCCTCAGCAGTTACAGCCCATGTTTCACTGCCATGTAGCATGGTTGTTCGTACGCATGCGTCATACAGTCTGCCTTTTACTCTGAGTGAGAGTCCCTTTGTCGCCAGCAGGGGTAAGAGCTCTCTAAACTTTGCCCAGGCTATTCTTATTCTAGCAGCTACACTTTCAGCGCACCCACCCCCACTACTAACTTGGTCGCCCAGATAGCGGAAGCTATCGACTACCTCTAGTTTTTCACCCTGGAATGAGATAGAAGTTGTTTCCTGTTTGTTTGCAGTCTTTATTGCACCTGAACATCTGCCACAAACAAAAACTAACTTGCTAGTTAACCTGCCTTTGATGTTGCTGCACCTCTTATGTGTCCATAGCTTGCACCGGGTACATCTTATAGAGTTACTACCTACTCCTTTTCTACATACTGAGCAGGGCCATCTACCTGAAGGGGTTTGTGTTTTATCTACCTTCCTACTTATTAGGATTTTGGTTTTAGCTAGGTTGACTCTAAGGCCCTTCAATTCTAGACCTTGCTTCCACACCTGAAACTTCTCCTCTAGTTCTGATAGTGACTCCGCAATTAGGGCAAGGTCATCAGCATAGAGGAGCTCCCAGGGGCAACCTGTCTTGAACTCCTCTGTGATTGCCTGGAGGACTATGGTAAATAATAGGGGGCTGAGGACGGAACCTTGGTGGACCCCTACCTCTACCCGGAATTCATTGCTGTACTCATTTCCAACCCTCACCTTACTGGCCGCATCTCTGTACATGGCTCGCACAGCTCTCACTAGCCATTCTTCTATCCCAAGTTTCCTCATTGACCACCAGATAAGGGATCGGGGGACCCTGTCAAAGGCTTTCTCCATGTCAACGAAAGCCAGGTACAGAGGTTTATCCTTGGCTAGGTATTTCTCTTGCAACTGTCTCACTAGAAATAAGGCATCAGTAGTGCTTTTACCTGGCACGAACCCAAACTGCATCTCATCTAAATTGATTCGCTCCCTAATTAGTTGGGCTATGACCCTCTCTGTAACTTTCATAACCTGATCTAACAGCTTGATGCCTCTGTAATTATTTGTATCTAAAGCGTCCCCTTTACCTTTGTAGCAGTTGACTATGATGCTGCTACACCAGTCATAGGGTATGACTCCTTCGTGTATCACCTGGTTCGTAATACGGGTGACTAGGCTATAGCCAACACTGCCAGATATTTTGAGCATCTCTGCAGTGATTCCTGATGGGCCGGGGGCTTTCCCGGTCTTCATACTCTTAATTGCTTTATCTACCCTGGTACTATCAACTCGGATAGCTGGTCCCTCTATTGGGTCGACGTGAAAAATTCGGAGGGAGAGTCCATGTGGTGATAAATATAAATTAAGATGTAAGGTGGAAAAGCACAAAAATTTTGTTTGTCATCATCATCATCGTCGTCGTTTAACATCTGCTTTCCATGCTGGCATGGGTTGGATGGTTTGACTGAGGGCTGGTAAGCCAGAAGGCTGCACCAGTCTCCAATCTGATCTGGCAAAGTTTCTACAGCTGAATACCCTTCCTAACGCCAACCACTCTGAGAGTTTAGTGGGTGCTTTTACATGCTACTGGCATGAGGGCCAGTCAGGCAGTACTGGCATCGGCCACACAAAACTGGTACTTTTAAGTGCCACCTGCACAGAAGCCAGTCCGGCAGCACTGGCAACAACTACGTTCAAATGTTGTTTTTTATGTGCCACCGGTACAGGAGCCAGTGAGGTGATGCTGGTAATGATCATGCATGAATGGTGCTTTTTATGTGCCACTGGCACAGGTACCAATCAGGCAGTATTGTCATCAGCCACAACAACGATTTCACATGCCTCAACAGGTCTTCGCAAGCATAGTTTATTGTCCAATGATTGAAAGGTACTCTTAAATGGGCTGGTTATACAGCACTGGTACAAATTCAACTGGTGTCGCTTTGCTAATCATGGCTCAATGTTATGAAATCATAAGTTTTCGATTTCATAACATTGAGTCATGAGATATATTGAAATGGATTAGATAATCTTTATGTACACAAATAAGATTTCTGTACTTTTTCACCTAAAATATTATATATATATATATATATATATATATATATATAACAAATGAAAGACAGAAGATGGAATATACGAGAATTTATTATTAATTATGACAATTGGGTATATATATATATATATATATATATATATATTCTTTTATTCTTTACTTGTTTCAGTCATTTGACTGTAGTCATGCTAGAGCAGTTGAAAGTCAAGTAGTGATAGTGATCCAGTGTTGTCGGGTTGCCCTATAGTGAACTGTATGTTCATGTCCATGTTGTTGAACATTGTGAATATTCTGTCAGCTTCTTCATGGGAAGATGTGAATATGAGAATGTCATCTACGTACCTGGTGAAGAAGGCACATGAGTGGCAGATGTTGAATGCTCAACATTCCAGATGGTTCATATAGGTGATGGCTAGTAGGCCCGAGAGACTGGATCTCGTGGGGAGACCTGTTGTCTGTTTGTATATGTGGTCAAACTGTGCTAAGCGGCTTCACTCTGTGGGCTTTAGCTTTGTTACTATGGCAACAGTCTGGATACTTATTGATCAGACCATGTATATACATACATACATGCATACATATATATATATATATATATATATATATATATATATATATATATATATATATATATATATATATATATATATATATATAGGGATAACAGCAATAAAGTGTCGGTTATAAATGATTATTCTCATCTCTACTACTACTACTACTACTACTGTTGTTGCAACACAAAAGAAAACAACCTGAAACATAATCATGCCAACACAATTACCATCACCATCACTCATTACAGCACATAATCACATCAAACATCATTATGAACAATATATATATATATATATATATATATATTATATATAAGGTCTGATCAATGAGTACCTGGACTGTTGCCATAGTAACGAAGCTAAAGCACACAGAGTGAAGCCATTTGGTACAAATTGACCTTGAACTCTGCTGTGCATGTGCACAAAGTTTTAACATTCTAGCTCACTTCCGTTGTTTACAACAGTGCTTGAAAATAACATGTGTAATGTGTGATCGCTGCATTGACCAAGACAGAGAAAGTTGTTATGGCGATACCTGTTCATAGGCCTATGCAAATTTGCAGAAAGTGTATGGAGAGGGGTGTATGAACCACACACAAGTGTACGAGTGATTCATACTTTTCCAATATGGCCAAAAAAATGTCGATAGTGATGAACATTCTGGGAGCCCTGCAACCAGCAGAGCTGAGAAAAACAGCACAGATTTTCATGCAGCTGTGAGGGGAAATCATCGAATCACCAGCCGTGAGTTATCAGAGGATGTGCAGATTAGTTACAGTTCAGTTCGGTCCTAACCCTAACCACTGAAGATTTGGGTATGAGACACATGTCTGCCAAGTTTGTGCCAAAACTGCTTTCAGCTTACCAAAAAGACACTTGGATTTCAGTTGCACAAGATCTTGATTGTGTTGAAAATGATGAAAGAATTTTTAAAACATTGCATAGGCCTCTAAAGAGGTATCACCAAGCTTTTGGCAAAATTTGATGCAGATTCTCTGCTCAACTTTGTCTGTCATGGTCAATACGACAAACACACGCTACACACGTTACTTCCAAACACTGTTGTGAACAACATAAATGAGCTAGAATGTTACAACTTAGTGCACATGTACAGCAGAGTTTAAGATCAATCTGTGCTGAGCAGCTTCACTCTGTGTGCTTTAGCTTCGTTACTATGGCAGTAGTCCGGATACTTATTGATCAGACCACATATATACATACATACATATATATTAATTGTGTATCATTTCTCCATATTTTTTTGTCCTTGTTTTTGTATACCTTCACTCACTTTCTTCCAAGGAGTCGAGGGCTCTTAGCTTAAATTTTCTTGGGGCTGGCCAAATTGGAGCAGTCTTGAGTGTAACCAGCCGAAACTGCTAAGATGATCTGGAATTCGACTGAAGATAGGAAGCTCTGAATGACCCGTCCTTGTTTTTTCCTGTCCTTTTTTGTATTGTCTAACTGTCTGGATGTTTTGTTGTCGCACATTACGTTCTTGTTCCATTTTTCGTTTTCCTTATATATATATATATATATATATATATATATATATATATATATATATATATATATATATATATATACATACATACATATTCACATACATACATATATACATACATACATATATATATATATATATATATATATATATATATATATATATATATATATATATATAAGGTTGTTAGTTATAGACAGTTAGAGAGTAGCCATTGGTTTTGCACCTATAAAGGGCTTAGCTATATAGGTGACTTGTCAGCCTCAAATGGCCAAAGGCACATAAACATGTATACAAATGTGTTTCTGGCCATTTGAGTTTGATGGGTCACCTAATACAGCTAAGTGCCTTGTTGGTGCTAAATCAATGGTCACTCTCTGACCGCCTATAACAAAAGAACCTAAATATTACTACTCTAATGTCTTGGAACGAGTGTTTTGTTTGGATATATGAACTACTGATTGATATATATATATATAAGTATGTATGTATGTGTGTGTGTGTGTGTGTGTGTGTGTGTGTGTGTGTGTGTGTGTGTGTGTGTGTGCTTATGGACACACAGACACATACATATAATCTAATATTAGATATCATTATTCATAAAGTTTATCATATACTATATAAAAGAGAAATCGTTATCTATCTAAAATTGCACAAGAGACTACAGTGAAGACTGAATCAGACATTTAGAAATGTAAATTTCATTTGCATAGATTTTCATTTATTTCTATTTGATGCAATGTTTGTTTTCAGTTGCTGACCCATCAGAAAGGCTGTGCATAAGGTCTGTGTGCTTTTTCTGTAACAGAGTAATGGGGAATTTGGATTGCTCATTGCATGTTAAGTTATCTTTTAATTGCTGAAGATTTGTGATAAGTGGGAACATATGAGCCAGATGAGAATTCCAGAAAGAAGCAGGATTTTGAGAAGAAAGGATTTTCAATGTTTAGAGTAGAACATGAGGAAATATATGAGTGTTGGTGTCAGAAAGTATAAAGGTAGGTGTACTAACAGCTTTTGAAGAGGGATGGTATACAGTCAGTAAGTTCAAAGAGAAGAGGCTATTGTAAATATGGAAAAGAAGATAGAATGCAGAGATGGAGCAAGACAACCAAAGAGTTGGGAATGGTGGGAGGAGGGAAGGGTTTAACCCTTTAGCATTTAAACCAGCTCTGTCCAGTTAAAATATTCTAGCTGTTTTATGTGCGAACCAGCCAGATATGGCCTCTCACACCTATCCTGCAATCATCATCATCATCATCATCGTTTAACGTCCGCTTTCCATGCTAGCATGGGTTGGACAATTTGACTGATGACTGACAAGCCAGAAGGCTGCACCAGGCTCCAATCTGATCTGGCAGAGTTTCTACAGCTGGATGCCCTTCCTAATGCCAACCACTCCAAGAGTGTAGTGGGTGCTTTTACGTGCCACTGGCACGAAGGCCAGTCACACAGTACTGGCAATGGCCATGCTCAAAATGTTTTTTTTTTACATGCCACCTGCACGGGAGCCAGTCCAGCGGCACTGGCAATGACCTCGCTCGAAGGATTTTCTAACATTCCACCAGCACAAGTGCTAGAAGGCAACGCTGGTAACGATTACGCTCAAATGGTGCTATTTACAGTCCACTAGCACAGAAGCCAGACAGCTGCTCTGGCAATGAACACACGCGACAGTGCTGTTAGTGCTCCACTGGTGTGGTGCCAGTCATCAAGTATGGTTCAATTACGATTTAACTTGCCCCAACAGGTCTTCGCAAGCAGAGTTTAGTGTCCAATGAAGGAGAGGTTGGCATGGGTGCCAGTCGTCGGATTCGGTTCGATTTCGATTTCAGATTTCAAATTTCAAATTCCAAATTCACTTGCTTCAACAGGTTTTCGCAAACAGGGTTTTTAGTGTTCACTGAAGTAAAGATACAGATTAGTGAGCTGGCTATACTTCTGACAGAGATCACAGATTATGCTCTCACTTGCCTTGCCAGATCTTCTCATGTACTGCATATTTCCAATGGTCCTGGTCACTAGTCATTGCTTCGGTGAGGCCTAAAGTTCGAAAGTCATGCTTCACCACCTCATCCCAGTTCTTCCTGGGTCTACCTCTTCCACAGGTTCCCTCAACTGCTAGGGTGTGGCACATTTTCACACAGCTATCCTCATTCATTCTTGCCACATGTCCATACCAGCACAATCGTCTTTCTTGCATACCACAACTGATGCTTCTTAGGTCTAACTTTTCTCTCAAGGTACTTACACTCTGTCGAGTATGCACACTTACATTACACATCCATCAGAGCATACTGGCTTTGTTTCTTGCAAACTTATGCATGTCCTCAGCAGTCACGGCCCATGTTTCACTGCCATGTAACATGGCTGTTCATACACATACATCATACAGTCTGCCTTTTACTCTGAGTGAGAGGCCCTTTGTCACCAGCAGAGGTAAGAGCTCTCTAAACTTTGCCCAGGTTATTCTTATTCTAGCAGCTACACTTTCAGTGCACCCTCCCCCGCAACAAACTTGGTCACCTAGGTAGCGAAAGCTATCAACAACTTCTAGTTTTTCACCCTTGAGTGTGGTAAAGGTTGCTTTCTGCACATTCTCAGTGTTTATTGCTCCTGAGCATCTGCCACATACATTAAAAAAATAAACAATCAGGTGCAGATGTGGCTGTATGGTAAGAAGTTGCTTCCTAGCAACATGGTTCAGATTCAATCCCATTGCACGACTGACCAAAGCCTTTTGAGTGGATTTGGTAGATGGAAACTGAAAAAAGCCTGTCGTATATATATGAATATATATATATATGTATATATATATATATCTGTAAGTAATATGTGACAATTACTCGGTAGCTATGATAAAACTCCGAGTTTCGGATGTCGGGGTGGAAACCGATGCTGCCATCTCTTCAGTTATCTGGCCATCGAAAAAATGCTATGGAAATGACTGTTACACAAAGGGATATTACTTTGTGATTGACCATTATTAAAACAAAAGAGTTATTAGAATGACTGCTAAGTGAGGGGAGGGAGTAAAGGTAAGGGAGTAAAAATGTCCATAGAATTTGTGTAAGTGCATACATACACATGCGCGCCCGCACTGCTGGCAGGTGTATAGGTCATTTCCTTGCTAAATCCACTATCTTTAAGAGCCTTATTATATACTGGGGCAACATTATTACAAATGTCCCTATCGGAGGAGAGGCCAGAAATTCTTTTGCTAATGTTTTTAACTAAATTTTTAAACACTATGGGGGGATGGCAGGAATCCACATTAATATAACTAAGTCTATCGTTGGGCTTCCTATAAGGTTTGTAAATATTCTTATTCAGATCTAAGGGTACATCTAGGAAATTGACAACTGTCAGATTAGTATCTGTAGTTATGCTAAGGCCAAAAGTTTTCATCAAATGGATAATGTCCTTCCTAAACCGATCCTGTGCTAATCCATTGGTATTTGCAGGGCATCATCTTTTTAAATGGCGAAGTATACATCAGGAAAAGTCTTGCCCAACGTATCGAGTAGGAATAGTCCAATAAGATTGCATATGCCTGCTCCATCATATGACCTCATGCTCACATCGAAAGCACCCTCTGTATCGGTAGTCTTGACCCACTCTGCATTCTTGCTGAAGAGTAAAGTCTTTCTAGCATGGAAGGTTATGTCCTTATCCTGTGTACTGATTTCTATGAATTCGCTTGTTTAAAAATTTAGTTAAAAACATTAGCAAAAGAATTTCTAGCCTCTCCTCCGATAGGGACATTTTTAATAGCGTTGCCCCAGTATATAATAAGGCTCTAAAAGATAGTGGATATAGCAAGAAAATGACCTATACACCTGCCACCAGTCCAATAATAAAGAAAAGGAAACATAGGAATAGGAAAACTATCTGGTTCACACCCTCCTACTCACCCAAATTGACCTTTAATATAGGCAAGTATTTCTTAGCACTGATAGATAGACATTTTCCAGTCAACAATAGTTACAGAAAGCTCTTCAATAGATATAACTTAAAAATCAGTTTCAGCACAACTACTAATTTAAAAAATATAATCGCACACAACACACAAAAACCACAATATGAAACCAGCTGTTCATGCAGGGATAAAAATTTGTGCCTGCTAAATGGAGCTTGCCTGTCCGAGACCATCATTTATGAAGCCACCATGGACTCTATATCTACTAAGGACACAGGTTTGACGAAGAAATATGTGGGCCTTACAGAGGGTAATTTCAAGGCCAGGTTCAATAATCACACCTTGAGCTTCAGACACTGGGATAAAAGGAAAACGACCAAATCGTCCAGTCATATATGGTCCTTAAATGATAAAGGTGTCAGTTACAACATCCATTGGAAGATCTTAGCTAAGTGTAAGCCCTACACGGACGGCAGCGGAAAGTGTGGTCTTTGTGATATGGAAAGATGGTTCATCTGGAAAAGCAGCTTAGACCCTGCCACATGTCTAAATTCAAGAACTGAAATTTTGGGATCATGTCCACATGTGGCTAAATATTTGTTACATTTTTGGTGCCCCTGAAATTACAAATCGGACTTGTTTTCTATATTGTGTCCATGTACAAACTTTTTATCTCTCTATATTTTTTACTTATATTTCTTATATATTTTTTATATTTTTTTACATATTTATAGAGATATTGGTTCATAGGTTTATTGCTCGTATTTTTTACACATATTTTTCTGTATTCTACCTTCCACCCTGTGGATGTGTGCATGTGTGCGAGTATGTGCGTATATAGACATGGGTGTGTGCGTATATAGACGTGTTTCACTCTTATTGCTTTTTTTTACAATTTTTTACACTTTTTTCTGTATTTTGCCTTTAGCCGTTTTTTTCTTGTGTATGTGCATATATAGACGTGTGTATGAACCTTTTTTGTGCATGTATGTTTGTGTGTGTGCGAGCGTGTATGTATATATTTTTTGGCGAATGTGTGGGTGAGCATATGTGTGTTTCAAGTGAGGGTGGATGAGTATATACATATAAGCGCATGTACGTGGGTGTGGAGGCGCACATGTGCATGTATGGACTTGTGCGCTTACACGAATTCTATGGACATTTTTACTCCCTCCCCTTACTTAGCGGTCTATAGCTCTTTTATCTTAATAACGGTCAATCACACAGTAATTTCCCTTTGTTTAACGGTCATTTTCATAACATTTTTTCGATGGCCAGATAACTGTGTATACATCAGTTTCAGCACAACTACTAATTTTTAAAATATAATCACACACAACACACAAAAACCACAATATGAAACCAGCTGTTCATGCAGGGATAAAAATTTGTGCGTCGGTTTCCGCCCTGACATCCAAAACTCGGAGTTTTATCATGGAAATCTGGAAACTAGTAGGTCATGTATCACACAGAATCAGCATTGGTCAAACAGATCTATGATCAAAGGCATATCTTAGACAACGTTAATCCAATATGCACTTTTTATCAAAGATGGTAGTGTGACTTAAGAAAGATTTGGCTGCTATTTCTAGTTGGTTGAGTGATATGTAGAGCAGGCATAGACAATCTTTATCTCTCAAAAAGTCTTATGAGAAATTTTTCACACTAATCAAAGCCATACCATAAAATAATAATTCAACAAATGCCATTTGTAGTAGAATATACCATATTCTTTCTTAATTAAAAATACTAAAATACCAGGATGGATGGTAATGATGGCATATACGATAGATTAGATGTATTTAATCTCATCTCTCAAGGCTCTGAGTTTAGATACTATGGGGGTTGAATATAAGCACATAGTGTACAGCTTTCACTTTCCTTCCACCCAATTTAGCACTGAAGTAAAACCATAAATGCAATTTTGCAAAATATTAATATCACTTTTTTGTAAACCTATGTGTATAAAAGCTCATACCAAGTTAATTTTCCATAGACTTATGCATACAAAAACACATTGCAGACCCATTCCTTTCAATTAGAATCTAAGGTTACATAGATAACACTTAAAGCAATTTGATGTTTGTTACAGTTTTATTGGGTGGATTCATTACTTGACAATAGATCTTAACTAAAGATTGATGTTATTAGCAGAAAGAGTACTTGCTGGACAGGATGCATTATAGGATTAAGTCTGAGCACTTTTTTCTAACTTTAATTCTTGCTATTGAGATGACATTGTTTTAATCCTATCATTGTCAATATGGAAAGTAATGCTTCAGACTGAATTTCATTAATCTGGCAAGATTTGAACCAAGCACTTGCTGGATTTTCTAAAACAGCCAAACCTAGAGAAAAAATAGCAAAATAATGCACATATTGTACTGTATTAAACATTCTGAAACAATTTTCATGGGCATAAATGTAGCTCACACTTACTTGACATCTTTATTACAAAGTTCTAATCTTGTGTCCTACTGTAAAAAAAAAAAAAAAAGGAAGTTTTTAAAAATGCAATCATCTTACTTCACTGTCAATCCACTTAAAAAATATATTTATTTCTACATACAATCTTAATTAAACATCACACATATATTCATGTGTGATGAATATATGGGATGCTTACATTAGGAACATTTGAGTCGTCTTCTGTGATACCTGGGGCTGAAACCTTGCTAGAAGAATTTTGGATGCATCTATGTTCAGGGGTTGTAAAAAATTAATTGATGAAAAATTAATTGGTCCAATTAATTGATTGGAGTCATACTGCCAATTAAATAATTGACTGCTATCATATCAATTAAATGCAATTAATTGCAGTTCGTTGCAACGTTGTCAGTGAAAGTTTTTCAAATGACTCATACTTCATTCAACGTTCAATTGACAAATACAGTGTTCTATTATTATTTGAGGTATTGTGTTGCCACTTTGTTCTGACTACTGATAATGATTCATACATTCTGTCATGCTTAGGAATTGACTGTTGTGTATGTTGTCAAGTGTTGATGCTTGATTCAGGCTACTGAGAATGATACACATTCTATCATGCTTGGGAACTGGCTAATATGTATGTTGTCAAATAACCGCTGTCAATTGTTTACACTTGGTTAGGACTGCCAAAAATGATTCACACATTTTGTCATGTTTGGGAATTGGCTATTGTGTATGTTGTCAAATAATCACACTTGAGTGATTCTTGGTTCTGACCGCCAAGAATGATTCACACATTCTGTCTTCAAGTCATTAAATTGTAACTTCACCTGCAATACAGTTGTATCTTGAATTCTGCTCCAACATATCAACTGAATCAGACTTTCATCAGTGGAATGGTGAAATATCTTTTGTTTTAAACTAACCCATGCTGTATGAAAACAAGCAAATTGTCAGAAAATATTTTAACCAAACAGACAGTGAATATGTAAGGAAATGCAAGTGTGGAAAAAAGTTGACATAGAAAAAAGTAACTGGATGGACAAATCTTATGAGACATATAAAACACCAACATCTAGAGTATTCTACTTCACAAGCAACTGGACAACCATCTTTATCAGGTTTTCTTTCACCAAGAAGTAGTTTGGTCAGTTGCTCAGTCTTAAATGTTTATGATTGGATTGAATGGGTATGTGTTGGCTTAAAACCATTTTCCTTTATTGAAGACCCACTGACTCGTAAGTACACAAACTTCTGAAGTATGACAAATGTGACCTTAAAGAAATACATGGAGAAGCTTACTCAAGAAGTGGAAAAGAAAGTATCTGATGAACTTCCAAGTAAATTTTCGTTGGTAATCGACAGTTGAACTAAGGGTTCAACACATTTCATCGGACTTTTTGCATCTTATTCATGCAATTATCAAAATGACTATTGTACTGTTTTGCTGGCATTTTCATCAATGGTAAGTGAAACATCATTCACTGCTTCTGATGATGTTGAATTTATCGAGTATGTCTTAAGTGTCTATAACAAAAATTTAGAAAATGTTGTAGCTATTACCAGAGATAATACTGAAGTGAGCAAATCTATAGCGAATTTGTGTAGAGTACCATTGATTGGATGTGCCTCTCATAAATTCAATCTAGCTGTTTCTCCTTGTCTCAACAAGCAGGAAGTTCTGCTTGATAAAATTAATATGCTGATAAGCTAAAATCATTAAAACTTGAGGGTAAACTTTGGGAAAAATGCCTTTGCAATCTATACAAAGAAATAAAATCCGTTGGTCCAGTACTTACGACATGATTGAGAGGTATGTCCAACTCAAGCCGTTTTTAGACTCTTTTCAAGGCGATCCAAAGCTGGTTGATTATCTGTTGACTCCACGCGATCATGATGATCTGCAGACTCTAAAAGACAATTTAGGAGAGTTGCGTTCGGTAACAGTCGTCTTGCAAAAAAGAGAAATAGATTTCAGAGATGTTCGAATTCTTTTAGACGAAATTCTCGCATAGTATCTTTACGGGGAGTTTTTTAAATATTTGCTCCCATTGGCAGCCATTGTGAACAGCCTAGATTTTGAAAGTGGAGTTGTGAAAATTTTAGAACATGCAGAAGCAGAGCTAACTAGAGGAAAGTGATTGCTCTACACCAGCTGAAAGTGGTGACAGACGTCACAACAGTCTGATTTACCTGCAGAAGATGATGATTTTGCTTAAATTTGTTTCAAAAAACACAAAAAATATAAAATTTCATCTCAACAATATCCGAGCTGTAGATTTTTGTTACCAACGTCCAACATCTTGGAACGTTTCTTCAGCTCAGCAGGTTACGCTTTTAATGATTTTCGGCAATACTTAATACCAATGATTTTAGAAATGTAATTATTTCTATAAGTCAATCGCGCTTTCCGGGATGAAGACCTAGTTTCAAAAATCTACAATCGTTCATGACCTTTTGCTATATTAGCACATTTTAACTGAGAAAATCTTTCAATTAAAGACCTTCAATTTATTTGTTTTTCAACTACTGTACAATGTAGAGTATACATGTTGTTTGTTTCCTATTCTAAATCAATAAAATTGAACTTTGAACGTTTTCTGATAAAGTTTTTTGAAACTATTAAGACGTACCTTTTATTTTCCTATCATTTTGGCTCTTATCTAAACCGAAGCTAACACTCTAAAATATGATATATGGTGTTTTCACGTTCGGCAAAATAATTGACAATTAATTGCAATAATTGATTGGCCTGTATCCCAATTAAAATTAATTGATTGCTAGGAAAATAATTGATTGGAAAGGTTCCAATCAATTCAGATATAAAATTTACCAAAGACCGGTTTCATCCACACTCGTAAATCTATAAGTATGGATAAATCTGACAACATGATTTACAAATCTGTCAACAAAAGCACTTTTTTTGTGTCACGAGGAAACAATATTCAAAATATTCTTGAATATTTAGGTGCTCACAAAATATTTTAAAAGCCTATTCAATGATCATTTCTCCAGAATGTTCTTATCGCGAAGCAGCTCCATCACTGAGCCCTTTCCACCTGTTTGTTTACCTTCTTTTATTTAATGTTTTCCTCTTCTCGTTAACTTTAGTTGGTGTCAACAAAATATTTATTATTTCTTCCGTTGGCTCTTAAAATCATACAATTATAAATCTACCCCATATTCTGCACATAAGTGTTGTGAATGTGTACGGCACATTCACAACACTTATGTGGCGAGCTGGCAGAAACATTAGCACACCGGGCAAAAGCGGTATTTCGTCTGTCCTTACATTCTGAGTTCAAATTCCGCCGAGGTCGACTTTGCCTTTCATCCTTTCGAGATCGATAAATTAAGTACCAGTTGCGTACTGGGGTCGATCTAATCGACGCCCAAAATTTCGGGTCTTGTGCCTTGGATAGAAAAGAATGTGCCACGGCACGGGGTTTTTTTTTCTCTGTGTTTAATTTTCGGGTATGGACATCTTTCTAACAAGATAAATGTCACATATTTACATTTCGCCGTGACACTACCACCTCCTTGTCTCTCATAAGGCATATTTAAGAAGGAAATATCAGTAAAAGAGCGAATATCTGTACCCTTCATCGCAGCATCAAACCCCGAAGATTGAAGGACGTAAACAATGGATCGCTGGCCAAGCGGCGGTCATGCAACTAATGACCGCCAGATTCAAATCAGAGTGCCAAACCATCGAAGCTTCTATTGGGAAGGATATACTAATATACTGAACAACCCTCTCCAAGAAAAGAATAGTTCTTGTGTCTAGTCAAGAGAAATCAATAAGTCTTTGTAAATCCAAATTCTTGTATATATATAGTAGTCAATATTATTACCAGTTGTTCCTATCAGCTTTCGACTTAAGCCATTGTAATTCTGAACCAAATACATATATAGGACGACCTTTTAAAAATTCTGTTAAAATTTTTTTTTATATTTATGCACAAAAAATAAGGAGGCATTTAGAAAATGAAAATTAAAAGCAAAACTTTCGAGAAAAAGAAATAAACCATTTTTCTCGAAGTTTCGTCTTCAACATCCAATTGAACATATAGGATGTCCTCATCAACCATTCAAATGAAATCCTGTAAGCAAGCAATACAGTTTACTACTTTATTGATGTCGTACGAATTAGCTATGATCCACGTAGCGAGATTGAACACGTTTAAGATTTACGGTTGTCTTCTAGAATTACACTTGTTAATAACACTATTGATTCACCACCCACAGACAGTTTGTCAGAGATATGAAATAACAAAGAATAATGTATTCTATACAAGTCCCATCTGCTCTTTTTCGTTACGATTAAGACTCGAATCAAAACAAAGAGTAAAAATTTTGTGCACTTAGAAAAAATAAAATTACATGTCTATAGCCTTTAGTATTTGATCATTTTGTTGAGATTCGTTATTATTTGAATAAATAAATAAAACCTTCCAAGCTGTTTCGTTCATCCATTCATACTAAAATAGACACAACTCGTCATGTTAATTCTTTTATTAAAAAGAAATATTGCACAATTGCTTTGTGAAAGTTATTAACACTAAAAGCTTCAAGTTCCTAGCTGGCAAAGAAAAAAAAACTTTAAATTAATTTTCCTTCATAAACTTTATTTTTCTCCTCATTTGCGCTAACTCAAAGGAACGAACAAGGAACACATTCAATCACAATGTACAACTACGGTATTTCATACAAAACAAAATGGTATCCCGTAGCAATTGTCTTTCTGAGATATCAGAGTGACTATTTTTAATGAGATATCTTTAACATTGATAAAAGGTTGTTTTGAAATAAAATGCAGTAAATATTTTTCCAAGTTTTGTTTCTTGCCCCCAAAATATATTCGATAAAAAAAAAAACAGATGGCAGCTACCAAATTTTGTGACGTGGTTGTCTTCCATAGTTAATAATAAATAAGCGAGTATAATTATTTTCCTTCTTCACAGTAGCAACAGTGAAAAGAATGTAAACGAAGGAAAGAAAAAAAAGTACGAAACTCCTATGTACGGGTGCTAGCTCCGGCATGCCATATATGGTAGTAGTTAAACATCCAACATGGCGTTATTGTACTTATAAAACGGTAAGTGGCTTAAGTGTTATTTTTATTTCTTGAAAGTTGGCATCATATTTACTAATGCTTCATATTCTTATTAACAGTCTTATTAAATAATTTCTGTTGTGTAATTTCAGTGCAGCATTTCATATTTTTAAAACTCGATCTGGTGTCATTTAACACATGTAAGAACAATATGCGCTCTGCGTGAGATAGAGAGAGATGGAGTCGGAGAGGGGGATAAAGAGTGCGTGTTAGAGAGAGAGAGAGAAAAAGGCAGAGTAGGATACTGAGTAACCATCAGCAGAGGGAGAGTGGATTGAATAAAAGAACAACGAAGAGAAACTACTATCGTTAGTAAGGCATGCTGTAACATCGGCTCGGCGTTATGTATATGTGTAGTATGCGATCGTGTTGATTCGTGTATCCTATAGAGCTTGCACAGTAAGTGAAAACGCTACCTCAGTCTTTCTGTTCAATGTATCGGGTGTCCGTCTTATTGCAGGAATTAATTTGGCTCAGCTCAGTGGCACGGCACTTGGGTAGGACATTATATATCTCTGTGTATGTGTATTATATATTTATATGTATATATTTGAGTATGTAGTGTGTGTGTATATATATATATATATATGATGTGTATATATATATATATATATATATATATATATATATATATGTGTGTGATGTGTGTATATATATATATATATATATATATATATATATATATGTGTGATGTGTGTATATATATATATATATATATATATATATGTGATGTGTGTATATATATATATATATATATATATGTGATGTGTGTATATATATATATATATATATATATGTGATGTGTGTATATATATATATATATGTGATGTGTGTATATATATATATATATATATGTGATGTGTGTGTATATATATATATATATATGTGATGTGTGTGTATATATATATATATATATGTGATGTGTGTATATATATATATATATATATATATATGTGATGTGTGTATATATATATAATATTGAATGTCTTCTACCCGCCACAACTCAACACTTGTTTTTCGATTACTAACAAAACGGTTTATATAGAAAAAAATCTTTACCATTGACAAGTGTATAATCGTTTAGTTAATAGTTTTGGTTTCTTTATTTCTTTCTATTAAAATTTGTTTTAAAACGATCGTTGTCCATGTTTCTTCTGATATAACATCAAGTGAAGAAAAAAGTTAGATTTTTAACTAGCACTTGAAATTTGTTCTGTTTTACACACAAAAAATATTTAATCTTTTGTATTTATCTTAGACATCTGAATATCTTACTGGGTCAAAATGAATGAGATAATTAAATACCACTACACGATTTACAAACGTTTGATTCCTTCTCTTCTTTCAAGCTTCTAAACCATATTAATTTATTTGTTTATTTCAAACTAAATGCAGTATTTTCTGCTTGTCGATACTACACTAAGTGTTATTTCTAATCTCTGTTCCTTTTAAATTCCATTCAACGGGAATAATTAACTTAGCCTGTCCTGTTGTCATGTCACTGTCGGTCTAGAAAAATGTCTTTGCTTACTGTAAGGACCACATTAGCTATACGATCTGATGGCCTGACTTAAGGTTGCGGTATGGAGGTAAAGCCTTCTAATTCTCTCATGACATTGCTTCCTTGCTTTTTGTCACAAATCGTCTCATAATTTGTCATTTTTTCTCCGCATCTATTGTTTGTTGGCAACAGGCATGTTTGTTACAATAATGTCTTTTAGAAATTAGTTTTCTTTCTGTTTTTTTTCTGCTCTTCACACCAAACTGGAATATTTTCCATTGCTTTTTCAAATATGCGTCATGATAAAACTTACATCACTGTTCTCGTTTTTTTTTTTTTTTTATTATCCATTAACATTAAGAAAACATGTGAAGGTTATTCGAATATTTTAGCTATTATTATGACAGTATGAAATACATTCTTTATATATAATTGACATAGAACGATTATTTTTTAAGGGGCCTGTTATCTTAAAAGGTCCTATAGACATTTGTCATTTCCTATTGACCTCATCATTTGGTTTGGATTCAGTGCTCAGGTAATCAGTGAGTTCTTACACACATACATCTGTTATTATATATATATATATATATATATATATATAGAAAAAATATAAATGAAAGAACGAATGACGCACGGGTTGCTGACATTTTAGTTCTGTTCGGTCGAGATAATTTGTTACATCAGTTATAGCTTATTGTATTTTGTTTCAATTTTGTTTCCATTGGAAACAGTAAAATAAATCGATGTAGAATTGCTGATTCTTTTCACTTTGGGTTGTCAAAAAGAAAAAAAAAACTAACTGAAGATATATCTCTTTTTCACTAGTATTGCTATGCTAACAGATTGCCTAATATTCTTCATAGCTGGTGCTACCATTTAATTGATGTCTTATATATTTTAAACAGGTGTCAGCTACCCTTGTCATCGTATATTTTCCTTTTCAATGCCATACTCGACAAACAATACGTTATATTAACGAATATATGTTGCTTTTCTTTTCTTGTTAATGATTTCATTATCAATTTATCTTTCTATAACTGGGACCCGTTTTGTCTTTTCCTAAATGTCACATTAAATTGAAACTTGTTTTACCTGCCTGAATACATGGGACATTAGTTTTAAATCGAACACATGCATGTTCTATTCATTTTATGTTATCTTACTTTTTATATTAACGTTCTCAGTGTTTCTTTTCCCCAACATTGCCATTTGATTTAGTTTATTGTATTTCGGGATCGTGAAGCCATTCTTGAACTGCTATATCTGAAAGTGAGGCATTAAGCTTTTCCTTTAACTGCATAGTTGTTGCTGGGCGATCTTTTCGTTGCTGACTGCGTCATTTCCTAATTCCCCATCACTTTGTGTGTGTTCTTTAATAATTACATCATCATTCTCAGTCGAAATATTACACATTTTAGACCCATCATCCGAGACGGAATTGAGAAAATGAAAGAAAATACTTTATAGCTGATCGCAAAGTATATAACGTTGAAAATCTTGACGCGAAAATTATCAGCTGATGTACTGCAGTTATTAGCTGTTTATAATCGTATACATCAAGTGGAAATGTTTAAACAAGAGCGAAGCCATGATTAAGACGACACTTGTAGAATGCTAATCTCAGGTGAAAATGTGTGTGTATATGTGTGTGTATTTGAAGGCGGTGCTTCAGCATGGTCTTGGCCGTGATGTCTGAAACGAACTTAAGTCAAAATGTTTCTATGGTTGAAACACTAATAGACACTCTGTTCTGAAGCGGATTAGTTCGAACGTTTGTGATGAATGTGCCTTGATGTTTCGTGACAACCTGGTTATTTTTGCTGCTGTCAACAACTTAAACCATTTTGGCATCAACTACGCCATACTATATTTCATTTGGATTATATAATTTCTAGTTTGACTAAAGGCTGTTGCTCTTTCGTAGCGAGGCATCTAATTTTGTGTTATCAATAGTGGTAGAATTCATGCCAGAATCAATTAGGTTGTCATAGTAACAAATTTCCTTTTCATATAAATCACATGTAGTTCTTTCTGATTACAATTTAAATAACACACACACATAGTGTGTGTGTATAAGTATATACAGGCATTCAATGTTTCTGTATGAATTCTTTTTAGAAACATTGTCACCACTATGTTTTCACTTCATTCATAACTACGAGGATTACAAATCCTGCCCACATTCTTGTGACATCTCGACGTTATTTCCCAACATTGCTGTCCCAACTATTGACTTAGCTTCCAACTAGGAGCACATGAGGTGATAACCATTATTATTCCATTCATTCCAAATATATTTATGTAGCCAGTGCAAAGTATATATTTTAAACTTGATGTTGCTGTTCAACAGTAGCGGATTGGTTGTTCGTTTTATGAGCTTTTCCTTAACAAGTCTTATCCAAGCTTAGCCACTTTATTTAATTTAATAATTACCCATTATTCTGTCATAAAGGATTTATATGTATTTAAAATCATTTTTGTTATTGTCGATGTTGTTAGAGAAGTGATTTAGTAGAAGAGCGCCTGACTACTTGTCTTGTTTGTACTGAATATAAAATACCACCTATCCTGTTATATATTCTTTTACCTAAAAATTAATGATCATCATCAGTGTCACCTTACCAAAAATTAAGACTTAGGCTCCACTGGTGTCCGATTTTTGACAATGTTAGTTTTTGTTTAGGTCTTAACGTAAAAGTTTTTGCTTTAATTTAAATAGAATTTGAAGATTTTTTGAGAAGAGTTAACTGTCTCACCCTAACTTTCCTCTCTAGAATCGATATAATCAAACTGCTAGAATAGTCAATCAACTAGACATGCCTCACTTAGGAAAATGAGTTTTGTGGCTAAGTAAAAAAAACTATTATTATATCATGAGGCAGTGCAGTAGTTAAAATATTAGTCTCAGACCAAATCTTTATAGTATTTAGCTATGTTACTTTATGGGTTGATGAAACAAGTACCAACCATTAGGGTTGATTTAAATTGTCTATTCCCTTTCCCATCTTTTGCTGGATGTAAGAAATTGTTATATAATTGGCCAGAGATCTATATATTTCTATTCATTTTTCTTAGTTTCACTATTTCATGAGAAGTTACGTCCTTAGGAATATGCTTATTTCAAGGTTTATTTTGGTTCTATTTGGTCTCATGTAACATGATGGGAGAATATAGAAAATTTCTATGCAAGGATATTTTGGGATTTCAAGTAAATTGATTTCCTTCAATTATAAATATACATTATTAATTACTTGTATGCTTGTTGTAGTAATTATTGGAAATGGTTATTAACAGTGGTTCAGTTTTAAATTACAGAATATCCTGTTTCAAATTTAATTTGCAAAGAGGGATAGGCAGAAAGACTGAGAGAGAAACCAGAACTGCTTCATGATAAATTTAAAATAGAAATGCTGAGTTATTAGAATAATTATCTTTAATTATGAGAAGGGTGGAGGGTAGAAAGCAATTAGCATATGTTTCTCTGTTTAATATTCCTTTTTGAGTCTTTTTATTATCTGTTTATTTGAAGTAGTAAAGGGTGTCATATTATCCATCCCATCAGCTCCACCTGTCTTAATGATTTAAATATGAAAGAAGTGTATATCTAGTTAAGTGACGAGATTAAATGTTTAATGATCTACACAGTAGTTGCTTGCAACACAGGGCTTTTTCAAAAAATGTTACAATGATCTTGTGTTGATGTATTTTGCACTATTTTATTATTGAAATGGTTGTTAAGAAATTGTGTTATGGTATCTCCATTTCAATTACTATTTAATTTTTAGATTATAATTCCAGTGTTGGTTTCTTAAAATGATTTTGTGTAAAGAGTAGTTTATTATTATCATTATTATTATGAAGGTGGCGAGCTGACAGAATTGTTAGCACGCTGGGCAAAATGCTTAGCGGTATTTTGCCCATCTCAATGTTTTGAGCAAATTCCGCTGAGGTCGACTTATCCTTTTAGGGTTGATAAATTAAGTACCAGTTGAGTACTGGGATCGCTGTAATCAACTTAAACCCTCTCCTAAAATTTCAGGCCTTGTGCCTATAGTAGACAGGATTATTATTATTATTATTATTATTATTATTATTATTATTTAAGGTGGCAAGCTGGCAGAACTGTTAGCATGCTGGGCAAAATGCTTAGCAGCATTTCTTTGTTTTATTCAAATTGTTGAATTCAAATTCTGCCATGATCAACTTTGCTTTTTGTCCTTTTTGGGTCAATAATGTAAGTACTGGGTTCGATGTAATTTCCTAGTCCCATGCTTTGTGCCTATAATGCAAAGGGTTACTACTATTTAGTATAAATAATACTTTGAAACAGAGCTTTTGTGACTAAGGGGTTACTATATCAATCTTCTAAACTGCCATGAGTTCAGAATGCAGACAATTTGCATTATTTCTTTTATTTGCGTAGATCGAATATAAGTACCCTCCTGTAGTTGATAAAAGAAAGGAATTCCCTGTATAAATCTGTCCTAATGTATGTAATTATTTGAGTGCAAACTGATTTTCTGCCCACTCATCCATTGTATTGAACAGATTTCCTGGCGAAAGATAAATATTTCTATGTAGCAAACATATACTTGGAACTGGGTGTTGCACCTTTCTCAGTTGATGCTTTTGTTGGTCCTCTTCTTCTGAGACACTTAAAGGTATTTTTAGATCTGGTTTCAAAGTGTCAGCCTGGTTAGGATATTAGTCTGAAGCAAGTATTTCTCTCTGCTCTAGTATCTATTTCCAAAAGATAGGTGAATTGAGGTATTTAATTTTCATTGAACAGCCCAATGCACAATGAGATGCCTGTATTCTAGAACTGTAGTGGTTTGTTTTTTAATATGATTACATGCAATACCATGTTAAAACTTGCTCTGGATTGATTTTGCTATATTGATTACTTAAGGCAAAATACACATAAATATTCAAAACATACATAGTTTATGATAAATTATCATAATCATTGATACACTAGCTTGCCAGTTCCTATCCAACCCATGCCAGCATGGAAGATGGATGTTAAATGCTGATGATAACATATTTTAAATTACCGTATTTTAACATGTATAAGGAACTCCCTAATTTTGGGGGCTTAAAATTTGGAAAAAAGGTTTTGTAAGGGATTATAATACTATCCATTTATTTTTTAAAACCTAATTTTTGGCAAAAAAGGGTTTCTTATACATGTTAAAATAGGGTAAATACAAAATCTAATGTTTATGGGAATAAATTATTATTGAACTAGCAACAATAGTCTAATAATTTTAAAAATTGTTCAGTTCTAGCTAACTGAAACTATATAAATATTAATCACATATTCACACTGAAAACATCGATCTTTACTTTTGGGATATGTCTGGCATAAATTTTTACCCATTTATAGATAGATAAATTACTGTATTTGTTGTAACAAAAACAGCTGTAAAAATATCCTGTGTAATGCATTTGACTGACTGCTTTTACAGCATTTGTTCTGAGCCCAAATCCCAAGTTTTTCAGCCTTTCAAGGTTGATAAAAAGTACCAGTCCAGAGTGGTGGATTGGTGGAATTAAATGAACCATGTACCTTGAGATATATCTTTTGGTTTTTTTTGTCTTCTGAATTCAAATCCTTCCATGAACTTATATGGGTGGTAGATTTAATCTATCACCCAATTTTACACCAATTGGTAACTTGCATCTTTGTTACTGGCTTTCAAGTCAGGTATCTGGTTTGAAAATTCTTTTTATCTTCCTCTCTCCCTCTCTTCCACCTGTCTCAGAGGTCCTGGGAAAAGGATTATGGGCACTGCCTTCCTTCCTGACTGAAAAGATATTAAAAAATAAATTGTTTATCCTCAAGTCATTCCTGATCATGAATGCTATGACCATTCTATGATTGTCAGGCTTAGTGTATTCCTGTGCTATCTACCTCACATATCCGTATGATGTAATTTTAACAGAGATTTGGCTGCAATTTCTATCATGTAGAATGACTGTATAAAGGGCTTTTCTTGGTCTGTCTGTCTATTGTATGTGTTTCAGTGTATGGGCATATGTTTCTTAGAAGCTTTACTTTTCATGCGAGGAATAAGAAATTCTTAGATGTTTCTTCATTACAGGCTTTTACTCTTTGAAGATTTCATGAATCATTTCTCTGATCAATATGAATTTTTGGTTAATAACAGTTTTTATCACAAAATGTTCCCTTCAGTTTTTAAAATTTTAAACTGCGTTATAAAAATTAAAAAACAAAGTTAATGAATTATAATATATGACTTCCAATTTATTTCTTCAAACCTATTAGAATTTTCAATTAAAAAAAAAAAAAAAGAAAAGAAAACTTATGCAGAAGATTAAATGAGAATGAAAAAGAGATTGATTCTTTTTAATTTCAAGACATTAACCAATTTATAATCTCCATCTTTGAAAATATTTATTTGCATTAGGCCTTTTTATTGTTTTCTGTGCAAGTTTCTCCTTAATACTTCTGCTTTCCACCAAATGTAAAAATTTCTCAGAATACAATTTGTTCTGAATTATTTTGATGGTAATCAATTTTATTGTAAGTATGAATGCATGTGTGTAGATGTAGCTGTGTGGTTAAGAAGTTTGGTTTGTTACCACATAATTTTGGGTTCAATGCCATTGCATGGCTGTTTTTGGAATGTCTTCTGCAATATCTTTAGCTCATTCAAAGACTTGTAAGCGATATTTGGTAAGCTGGAAGTTGTGGGGAATCCCACTGGATGATTGTGTATGCTTATCAAAAATAGCTGAATCAGCATGTCAAGGAGAAGTTACTTTTTGGTATTTGGTTTGCTCCTTCGTGCTCAGGTTCACTTTGTCTTTTGTTCTTTATAAGAGCAACAAAATATGTACCCCAGGTACTGAGGTTGATATTATAGACTAAAACACTTGAGATGGGGCCCTAGTATGGGTAAAATCAAATAACTGAAGGCATTAAAAGATAAAAGAAGAAAAATCATATATGTATATAAATGTGTGTGTGGTGTGTACACACACTCTCGCATATGTGTATAAAATGTATGTGTAATATATTTCGTGACAGTTTTACTCAGCACCATATGACTTTGTCAGCTTTTAGGATGAATTCATCTCATCAGATGTCTAGAAAAGAGCCAACAGTTAAAATATTTATGTAACTCATACCATATGTGTTGAATGCCACTTTCTTTCATTTGTCCACTCACTGTGTGTCTATGTAAAATCAAAGGAAGGATAAAGCAATAAGAGTTATGTAATCAGTGCTCCTTTGTCATTCCCTTAATTTCAAATTATGTGCTGTACTCATCTAATACTTTATTCTAAAGCATAGGTATATTGAGTTATAACTACAGGTTATTAGTATTGCTATTCCTAACTGAAATCCTATCTATCCATATGCATAAGTAGTATCAGTAAGGACCTTATCAAATACAAATTAAAAAAAAAAGAATATTTCTTTTAATGAAGTATGACGCTACATTTTATAGGAAAGGGGTATTTGTAATTAGTTAATTCCAACTAACTACTGGTAATTATTTTATTGTTTCCAAAGGGATAAAAGGGCAAAATATCTAAACAATTGTTGCATTTGCTATAAAGATTGTTATAATTTCTGTACTGTCATTATGTAAAGTGTTGAGTTGAATTTCTATTGCTGTCATTACAATGGCTCCCTATAATTATTTTGTTGAGAAGGGTTTATTATAGAGAGACTGAATAAATGATAAGGATGGGATGAAGCTTTTGTCCTAGGTTACAGGACAAATGATGCAGCACTTTTTTTTGTGAAGAAATTTGTTTACTCTTTTCCGATTTCATCAACACATGATTGCAGTAATAGTATGGTGGTAGAAAAGTCATGCCTAAAATATTGGAGGGTGCTTTTGATTGAATCTTATTTTGAGCAGGATCTTTCACTAGCAATTCTTTAGTATGTTGCCTGTTTTTAAGAAGTATCCTGCCCCCTAAATTAGCTGCAGTATAGCTTGAACCCAAGTTTCAGGAGTTTAAGCAATTGGGAAGGATGCTGTTGTATTGCCACTTTTATCTACATGATTTTAATTCAGTGTTTATTACAAGCTGTATTGTGTGTTTGCTGTGTGGTGGATTTAGTGGCAGCTACTTTTCCATGGTGCCTATTTACAGTTTGGTTTAATTGACTATGAATGAAAGGTAAGTGCCTTTGCGAGGGAAAACTGGCAACAGAGGTAGTAGGATACTATCTGTAAATCTTTCAGCTGGTAGGGTAAAATTGACTCAACTTGGGAAAAAATATATAAATAGATGAAGTGGTGGTGGTTGAGATGGGCAGTTGCTTAGCTTTTGTTGATCTGTTGTAGTTTGGTATGCAAAGACTGAGAAGTAGAAGTGGACTGTATATAATGTGAATTTAACAGGTTAATGGTGTTTAAATGAGGTAAGGCACCAGTTTTGAGAGACAAAATTTAAGCTATGTAGATGTGAAAATGGTGGGTTTCCTTTGGAGGTAAAAATGTCATTGGCTTAACATTAAAGATGAGAAAAGGCAATTGTCAAACAAAGATATAAAAATGTTTTCCCAAAATGATTGCTATGTATTTTAAAAATACTTCATGATCATTATTTTT
>NC_142933.1:55583691-55653691 GCF_046866305.1 Octopus bimaculoides | reverse complement strand
TATGTTTATATATATATATATGTATCTATGTTTATATATATATGTATATATATGTATCTATGTTTATATATATATATATATATATATATATGTATCTATGTTTATATATATATGTATATATATGTATCTATGTTTATATATATATATATATGTATCTATGTTTATATATATATATATATATATGTATCTATGTTTATATATATATATATATATATGTATCTATGTTTATATATATATATATGTATCTATGTTTATATATATATATATATATATGTATGTTAATTCTCTAAATGAAGTATTAACAGTAACTGCACGATAAAGTGTAGTATATTGCCACCTAAGTGTGGCTGACCCCTAGGGGTGGATGTTACTGTTGCTTTTAGCCCCAGGAGGACATCTCCTCCAGCTGGCTTATCGACACACGACTGTGTCCTGTTTGCCAAGGGAGTTATCCCTCTCACCACGGCCAGCAGCACGAACGTATCCGGATTTCAGGGTTATTTCCCTTCGTCGGCGTTCGACAGCCGATGACCTTGGTGAGAGAGAAAAACCTGGCAAATCTTATATCTTCTTTTCCAGTGGCATTCTTCACTGATATTGAAAAGGTGAAAACAAGCAATGTTAATTCTCTAAATGAAGTATTAACAGTAACTGCACGATAAAGTGTAGTATATTGCCACCTAAGTGTGGCTGACCCCTAGGGGTGGATGTTACTGTTGCTTTTAGCCCCAGGAGGACATCTCCTCCAGCTGGCTTATCGACACACGACTGTGTCCTGTTTGCCAAGGGAGTTATCCCTCTCACCACGGCCAGCAGCACGAACGTATCCGGATTTCAGGGTTATTTCCCTTCGTCGGCGTTCGACAGCCGATGACCTTGGTGAGAGAGAAAAACCTGGCAAATCTTATATCTTCTTTTCCAGTGGCATTCTTCACTGATATTGAAAAGGTGAAAACAAGCAATGTTAATTCTCTAAATGAAGTATTAACAGTAACTGCACGATAAAGTGTAGTATATTGCCACCTAAGTGTGGCTGACCCCTAGGGGTGGATGTTACTGTTGCTTTTAGCCCCAGGAGGACATCTCCTCCAGCTGGCTTATCGACACACGACTGTGTCCTGTTTGCCAAGGGAGTTATCCCTCTCACCACGGCCAGCAGCACGAACGTATCCGGATTTCAGGGTTATTTCCCTTCGTCGGCGTTCGACAGCCGATGACCTTGGTGAGAGAGAAAAACCTGGCAAATCTTATATCTTCTTTTCCAGTGGCATTCTTCACTGATATTGAAAAGGTGAAAACAAGCAATGTTAATTCTCTAAATGAAGTATTAACAGTAACTGCACGATAAAGTGTAGTATATTGCCACCTAAGTGTGGCTGACCCCTAGGGGTGGATGTTACTGTTGCTTTTAGCCCCAGGAGGACATCTCCTCCAGCTGGCTTATCGACACACGACTGTGTCCTGTTTGCCAAGGGAGTTATCCCTCTCACCACGGCCAGCAGCACGAACGTATCCGGATTTCAGGGTTATTTCCCTTCGTCGGCGTATATATATAAACATAGATACATATATATACATATATATATAAACATAGATACATATATATACTATATATGTATGTTTATATATATATATATATCTATGTATGTTTATATATATATATATATATATATATACATATATATATATATATATATATATATATATATATAGAAAGCCCCAAGGCTTTCTATAGATTTGCAAAGGAGACTGCTACTGTACAGTATAAGATAGGACCCCTATTCCTGCCTAATGGCTCACTGACTGCAGATCCCACATGGATAAGTGAAGTGCTCAGTACACAATTCAAGAGTGTCTTCACTTCTCCTCTGAGTCACATGCAGATAAAGAACCCAGCTGATTTCTTTGACAATAGCACTCAGCAGAAAAAGACTGCATCCATTACCTACATCGACATTGAAGAGGAAGATGTCATAGCTGCCATAAATGAAATGAGCTCAAATTCGTCAACTGGCCCCGATGGTTTCCCAGCTGTCCTCTTAAAGTCGTGTAAACAAGAACTAGCAGGACTACTCCGGATACTCTTCCAGAGTTTCCTTGCAAATGGTAAACTTCCCAAAAAGCTGAAGGAAGGCATCATATGTCCTATCCATAAAGGTGGAAGCAGAGCAGAGGCTGGGAACTACAGGCCCATCTCTCTGACTTCACATATTAGCAAAGTCATGGAACGAATTGTCAGAAGGAGATTGATTGCGTTCCTAGAAGAAAATGACTTGCTGAATGAGACCCAGCATGGTTTCCGTCCAGGTAGAAGCTGCCTCACGCAGCTCTTGCAGCACTATGACTGGATCCTGAAGCAGCTACTTGACACTTTCCTCTCCACGATACCAGACGAACCGATGGCTCGTAATGAGACGCAGTTTAGGGCAGCTATGTCAAATTCTCTTATACACCAGATGTGCCATCAAAACTCTTGATTGGACCATGTCAGGTGGGGGAGAAGAGCCATGCAAGGAACGTGAAAATCACGGTGGTGCACCAGCATGACCGCAGCCACTTGGCTGAAACCCATAAATAAATAAATATATATATATATATATATATATATATATTACTACTACCTCTAAGGAATAGTAAACTCAATACATTTTGAGAGTAAATGTTTGATTAAAATTGTGAATTTTCATGCCACTGAATAACCAGAATTTCATCCAATTATTAGAAAACTCAGTTTAAAATGAATGTTGTGTTCTGACTTACCAGTGATTTTGTAGTGTGCAGTTTTGCTGGTTTTTAAAAACATTTTGCTGGAGGATTGTTTCTAATTTAGTTGTTTGTATTTCATCTGGTAATGTATATAGTGTATTTGTGTGTGTTCATAGGCATATGTAATGTACTACAAAATAAATGTATGTGGTTATGTCTTTCAAGGGTATAATATATGCATGTCTGTGTATTTTTAATCCCACAAAAAGTTTTTGGAATCATTTAGATTCTTTGACCTCAAAATGCTCATACACTTCATCACATGATCAGGAGTTGATCTCAATAAAATTTAATCCTCTTATTCACAGACTCCATTTATTTTTCATATGAAAAATATTTTAGACTAAACTTTAAATTCATCTTGGTTTTTCATTTCTTTTTTTCTTTTATTTGTAGCCAAATTACTATCCTTAGATGCAAATCATATTCATTTAATCTTATGTTTTATAATCAAAAACCTTTGTTGTCCAAATTAACATACTCATTTATGCACACACAGCTATACATACAGTACATAGTCTAATCAATAAGTATCCGGACTGCTGTTATAGTAACGAAGCTAAAGCACATGGAGTGAAGCTGCTTGGCACAGATTGACCTTGAGCTCTGCTGTGCATGCCCACTAAGTTTTAACATTGTAGCTCACTTCCACTGTTCACAGCAGTGCTCGGAAGTAACATGTATAGCATGTGATTGTCACCATGACAGAAAGTTGAGCAGAGAATCTGCATCAAATTTTGCCAAAAGCTTGGTGATACCTGCTCAGAGACTTACACAAAGTTTTCAAAAAGTTTCCATTGTTCTCAACAGGATCAAGATCTTGTGCCACTGAAACCCAAGTATCTTTTTGGTCACCTGAAAGCAGTTTTGACACAAACTTGGTAGATATCCTCTTATATCCAAATCTTCAGTGATAATAAACTGAACTGAACCATAACTAATCTGCACATCCTCTGATAACTCACGGATAGTGATTCGACAGTTTCTCCTCACAGCTGCATGCACATCTGTGATGTTTTCCTCATTTCTGCTGGTTGCGGGTCTCCCAGAATGTTCATCTATATCAACATTTTTTTGGCCATCATGGAAACGTCTGAACCCCTCAGACACTTGTGTTTGGCTCATACACTCCTCTCCATACACTTTCTGCAACTTTGCATAGGCCTTTGAGCAGGTATTGCCATGACAGCTTTCTCTACATATCTTCCTTCCAAGCACTGCTGTAAGCAGCAGAAGTGAGCTAGGACATTAAAACTTAGTGTACATGCACAGCAGTGTTCAAAGCCAATCTTTGTCAAGTAGTTTCACTCTGTGTGCTTTAGCTTCATTACTATGGCAAAAGTCTGGATACTGATTGATCAGCACTCATAGATACATTAACAAATATAATTAAACTGTTATAATTAGAAACAAACCACCTTTAAAACTATATCTATTGTATACCCTATACGTCAAACATCTGTTAACCAAATCAACCATTTATAAATGCAACATCCGTTTTTCAATTTTTGCTAGTCAGAGGATTTCTATATCGAAATGAAACCACTGATTACAATGAGGTATTAAACTGTCCAATTTCTATTTCGTACACACACTCATATTTTTATATATATATATATATATATATATATATATTGGGAAAATTTTGCCATTTTTAAGATATTAGTTTTTAAGACATTCATTTGTATAAAATACTTCACCTCAGTATTCATAGAAAAATAGTTGTTCAGTGCCATAGAAAAATAGTAAATAATAATTTTGTCAAGTTGCTTTAAAAACATTATATATTGTCTTATGATTATCTCTTAATTTCTCTAAACTTGATTTACTACAGTGATTTTTATAACCTTCTTTTTTTAACACCAATTTGCTATTTTATGTGGTTGTGAGTGTACATTACTACATGTTCTAATTGTCATCATCATTACATTGCATCTGCTTTCTCTGCTGGCATGAGTTGGAAAGTGTGTCAGTATATGAAATTAATACCCTCCTAGGTAGATGAATTGGAGAACCAAGTCCCACTCATTCTACTTTCAGTTTGGTTTTCTATGGCTGGATACCCTTTCTAACACCAACCACTGTACAATGTGTACTGAGTACATTTTATTGTGGCATCAGTACTAGAGTTGCCATGTTTTTGACTAAAGAGCACTGGGTATCAGTAAGAAGTGGCCTGTGGGAGAGCATGTAATGGTTATCTTCTATATGCATTTACATGCCTGTACCAGTGAAATTTTCTCTCCTGCACAGTGCAGCTGATTCCACTTATATCCAAGTTTTTCTTTCAGTTCATTTGTACTTTACCATCTGTGCACACTATACTAGTTTCATTTCTTTCTAGTTTTCACACAACCTCCACATTCATGGCTTATGAAATAAGAATATACTCTAAATTGAGCAAGAGCTGTAGTATCTTACTTAGGGTGTTATCAACAATGCCATTGTTGGAAGTTGTTAGATTTACAAAACTCTCTCATAATAGATTTTGTTGTTATGAAAGGAAATTAACTAAGCGTGCTATGGGGTTAGATATATGACTTTGGAGTACCATCAGTGAAAAACAATTAAAATATATTGCTTGAAGCAATAAACACAGTATTTGCACAAAGTTAATGGCAAAGTTTACCTGTGAAGGTTTGATTATCTGTACAAGAATGAATGATATAGAATATTATACTTGATGGTTAATAGAAGCTGAATAAAGAGAGATTTAGTGAGGTCCATAACAGGGATAAAAAAAGAGATTAAAGGTTTAGAGAATAATTCTTTCGAAACTCATTTCATAAAGGATGTTTTGATTGAATCAATCAGTGACATTGAAGTACCAAACTAGATAAATTATCACCCATGAATAGGGATATTCCATCTGAAAGTATGACAGAAGATAATTGCTCAAGGTGCCATACAGTAGGATCAGTCCTAGCAATTGTGAAACAAACTTATTAATCGCAGCAATACTTACATGTAAATGTTTCTATGTATCTGCTGAGAAAAGTAGCTTGAGGGAGTGGAGTGATGGATGTGATATGCAGCACAATGAAAATATATGCAAAATTCAAATGAATAAAAATTCATATTTTTTATTGTTTTATTATTTTTTGCTTATTTTAGTATATTTCAATGTTTTGTAATTCTGCTAATAATGAGTACTTAGTGTATCTGCCTTTCTTTTACTTTCAGAGTGGTGATTATACTATCTAGCAAGACTACTTTACCAGGACATCAGTAAGTATTTTACAATAGTTTGGCATCCATAAATGATTTGATTGCTTCTAGATTCTTTGCAATTTATCTGAAGCTGAATTTGTACATTAGAGGTAGGAATCCATTCAGCTGAAAAGTCACTTTTCTGCAGTTTATAAATTAGCTCAATCAGACACATCAAGTTCAGTTATTTGTACCCTTCATCAAAGAGGGCCTGAAGCTAGTCTATACACTGTCGCTCTTCCTCAGACGAAAACAAATTTAACAAAAATTGTGTTTAAAAAGATTTTTTTTTTTTACTTGTTCAATAAAGTGAGATAAATTCATAGCTTCCTATGGGCTAAGAATGAAATATCTATCATCTGGTTTAGCACAAGTTTCCCTTGACTACATGACCAAGGGAAGAATAATGTTTTGCAAAGGGAGAGTTATGTTCTGTAGTATAACTGCTTAAATATCAATTTAGAGACAATGTAAAATAAATTTTATATTTTATAAAATTAGGAGATAGGGGCTAAAGTAATATGATTAAATGTTTCATTAGCACAAATTAACACTTGTGATGAAGTAAAATAAATGTTGCATTTGCAAGCATAAAGTGTTTAAAGTATTTGCATGTATGTAATCATGATCTTGAGTCAATGTATGTAATCATGATCTTGAGTCAATGGCTAATGAAAGTAATGTCACATAGATCAAATTCAGTGTAGACAATTACTAAATAGTATGTGTATGCTTGTGTGTTTGTAATCATGGTTTTGAGACCTTATTCTGTCTGTTAGTAGTCTTCAGCTGACAAAGCTTTTTCCATTGACATTTTTTCACAAATTGTGACATTGCTCAAGGAAAGATGCAATCTGTTGGAAGTAGTGTATTGAGACTTCCAAATAAAATGACTATCCCTGTAATTTTTTAAAGAATTTTAGTGTCTGCTGCATTTAATATATTTGTAGCAGTTTTTCTGTATGTTACAGTAAGATTATACTTGTAAACACAGTCTAGATAAACAGTTGTTTCCATCAGCTGCTTTGTTATATCATATTTTATGACTACCTAACAAAATATCCATTATAAATGGATTAACATGTTTTTTTAACTGCTGTGACATTTTCTATTATTTATCTCAATGCATCATTTGCCAAAGATACTTCATGAAAACAGTTATTATTCTGTCATTTAGAAGATTATTTTCAATGTATGCTGAGGTTAAAGATACTAGTTTTTAGTTTGCTTTGTATCTGTGCATGAATCTCTATATGTGTATTTACTTACAGCTAATTATATTGAAGTTATTTTTTCTTTCACCTTTATAGCTTTAAGTGCTGCTGTTTTTATAAGCAATTTAACATCAACATTTAGTTCAAAGCTGTTTTATGTTCTGATATTGTAATCACATCTTTGGCAAGATGGTTTTATGTTTGGTGCTATATTATACATGATGAAAGATCTTATTCTACTCGCAAAAGACACTGAAGTCTTTATGCTTTATCCAGTTAGCAATTTTATTGTATCTTGTTGCATATATCCGTATTTATATTTTCATTCTTGTAATTTCTGTTTTAGCAGTTTTACAGAAATAAGTTGGTAATTTGTTATTTTAAACTTATTTGTATTTGATCAATTTATTTTGTAAGAAAATTACTACTAATCATTCAGACAACTATATTTTAGATTTATTTTGAAACTGCGTTCAGAGCTAAAATACCTGCTTCACAAAGCATTAGTTAATTTTCCAATTAAATTCTTCTGATATTAACACCATTTCTTATTGCTGGTTAGAATTTAAGAGATATATTGCATCATCATCTTTGTAATTATTAAGCTTAATATATAAGATGTGAACATATTAAGTTGGCCTTATAGTTCTCTTGCTGTCTTCTTTTTACTAATTCTTTCCCCTTTAAAATAGCACAAGAACAACTTTCTGCAGGGATATGGCAATTCATGGTTTACTGACTAGAAAATCTTTATCCCCTTCCCTTTTTTCTAAAAAAAAAAAATTTAAACATGTTTTCGTACTCTAGTTTATTGTGGAGTAAATCTGTCTATAAATTTTCTATTAAGTTTCAAGATGTCTGCTAATGATCTTTATGATACCTAATGATTGATTTAGCAGATGGATTTTTTTTTATAGCTTTACTAACAAATAACATGTTCAGTGTTGTTTAATATCCATACCTATATCTTTTATTATAAGTTATTGACAAGTGTCTTTTACTTTTAACTTCTATTTTATAAGTGTACTCCATAAGACCCCAACTACTTCAGTGGAAATTGGAATGGTTTTATCACAATGTCAGCTTTGGCAATAACAGCAATTTTCTAAAATTTACAAGGAGTGGCTGTGTGGTAAGTAGCTTGCTTACCAACCACATGGTCTCGGGTTCAGTCCCACTGCGTGGCACCTTGGGCAAGTGTCTTCTACTATAGTCTCGGGCCGACCAAAGCCTTGTGAGTGGATTTGGTAGACGGAAACTGAAAGAAGCCCATCGTATATATGTGTATATATATATGTGTGTGTGTGTGTGTGTGTGTGTATATGTTTGTGTGTCTGTGTTTGTCCCCCCAACATTCTCTTGTCAACCGATGCTGGTGTGTTTAGGTCCCCGTAACTTAGCAGTTTGGCAAAAGAGACTGATAGAATAAGTACTAGGCTTACAAAGAATAAGTCCTGGAGTCGATTTGATTCGGCTAAAGGCGGTGCTCCAGCATGGCCGCAGTCAAATGACTGAAACAAGTAAGAGAACCTTGATATTTCTGTGCTACTGGGTTTTGGGCAGATTTATTCTAAACTGACCATTATTATCCCCATTGCTATTTATAGTAGCTTCTTCTGTTAGTTATATATTACTTTTGTTCCTAAACCTTCTTTTTATATTCTATTTTCCAACTTGTTAATGGAAAGTACTTGTAAAATATTGTTGAAAAGATAAATGTATGCCAATAAGCAAATATTTCAATAGATAAATGACATGTGCAATTTTTATAACCATGAGTTCAAAACCATACTACAGCAACTGCACATTGTCCCTGAATGTAGCACATAAAACTCTACTTCTTTTGACTAACTTGTTCATAGTATAGAACTTGAATATAACTACCCAAATAGAAAGCAAATTTTTAAATGTAGAAACTGGTAATTGTTTTATTACAGACATTTGTGGTTATATTGATTGATATGAAATTGATTTTCTCACAATAAACTAGTATCTGATGGTTTTAGTTCAAAGCCGCTTCTTAAGTCATTGAAACAATAACTTCCTCAAATATAATAGCAGAAGCTTAAAACTTCTTAATTGCAGCCATTGTTGTTTGCCCTGGGTCAGTTCTGATCAAGCAAACCTAATCTCAAAAGGATTTTGGTCATGATTATCTTGTTTTTGAGAGTGTCTAGAATTACATTATATATTATCATCATCACTAGCATCATTTAATGTCAATTTTCCATGCTGGCATTGGTTGGATGGCTTAACAGGAATTGGCAAATCAGAGGACTTCACCAAGCTCCATTGTCTGTTTTGGCATGGTTTTTATGACTGGATGCCCTTTTTAATGCCAACCACTTTACAGACTGGACTGAGTGCATTTCACATGGCACCAACACCTGTGAGGTCTATATTTTTTAAGATTGGAGAGTGTAACATGAGGAAGATTTGGCTTCTATTCTTAGCGAGTAAGTTGACTTGAGAAAATCTGTCTTTGGCTTTTGTCTGCAGTATGTATTTATTTTATGGGAAAATTTTGTCATTTATAATTGTAAACAAATTATTCTGAAACAAATCACAGCTCTAAAACTTTTAGAAGTTGGGCTAATAAAGGACAAAAGTGTGTGTGTTTGTGTGTCAGAGAGAGAGAGAAAGAAATGCACTGTTTTATGTCGGATGTTTTTAATTTCTAAAATTAAAAAAAATATTGGAAATATTTACTTGTGTCTTAAGGGGCTTAATATATGTACTATTCAATAAATTTAATATTCCTTAGAATAAGTCCCTTGTTAACTAGATAACCCTTTGGTTTTTATTTCAAGATGTAATGGGCTCATTAAAAAAAATTGATAATTTGATGTACTGTGGATATTTTCTATCATTAAAAACATTAAAAAGAGCAAGGAACACTCGTTTTGTGGTGTAATGTTTTTTATTTGTTAAATTAGCTGTTTAATTAATTTCTTGTATATTTAGAAAAAAGCCATTCAAACTACTTCATAATTGTATTAATTTGTAAAGATCATGAACCCAATTTTCATAAATAGTACGTTAATGTTTTTTTCCCATCTTTTTTCTTTATAAATTAATATCAGCCATGTTGTCATTTAAATCATATTTACATATGTATGTTCACAGGAATATGTGTGTATATATGTGTATGTTCGTAGAAGACACAAACTTATATATGTACATCTTATATATGTACAAACTTATATATGTATATGGATCCACTTGAAGAAGAAAAGAAAGAAAGGGTGGAGAAAAAGAAAATATCAAGAGCCTAGGAAAGAAACTAAATGTCAAATATACTTAGCAAGGAGAGAAGCTGGAAATAAGAGGTTTGCATACATTCTGCAACATAGGGATCAGAAGTGTGATGCCTTCCAGATTACAAGACAGTGCACTAGAAAAAATCAAGACCTTGTTGGAGAGAAGCGTGTACAGAATGATAGTGGAGCACTTGATCTCACTGATGTCAAAAGAAAGAGGTGTGGAAATGCTATTATGAGGGGGTTGTCATGAATAGAATCCATGGGAGTGTGTGGCCGACATGAAGTAGACTTAATAGATGGACCAGCTATTGAAAGTGTGTAACGTGGTCAAAAGTTCAATTAAGGATATTAAAATAGAGAATGCATCTGCACCATCAGAAACAATTACCAATATTCTTAAAATATCTGGTAGTCAGTCTTGTAGAATAAGAATGGAGTGTAAAAAATTCAGGCAGTAAAGGATTCCTTTGTCAGGGTGAAGAGTAGACTGTATGATGTTGTGTATGAAGTGTAATATTGTGGAGAGAAATGGCTCTTGAATGTATAGGATTTGTAAAGGCTGAAAAGAAATGAGGCAACCATGCATCACTGGATATATATGTTAGTATACATGAATGATAGAGAAAAAGTGGAAATAGGCAGAATCAGTTGTAATGTGCAAGAGAGAACTACGCTGATAGAGGCTGTAATGCATATGGAGGATGTGAATTGTATAAAGATGTTTCAAGAACTCCAAGTGGATGGAATCTGTTAGGAAAGAGACATGGAAGGTATGGGATGAACTGGGGAAGAATGAAGCAAAGGAGATGTCAAAGGACTGTACTGGAAATGATCTCTCTCATCTCATGCAAACATAAAATAAATGGGTATAAGCTGATAGTTATAGTGATGGTAAGGAAGTTTGTGATGTGTAATATTTACATTTGTCTCTCTCGACTATAATGTTATTATTAAGTCATCATAGAAGGTGGCATGCTGGCAGAATTGTTAGATCTTCATATACCATTCTATTTTGATTTTGTTCACTTTTCCATCTATCTCTTGCTTTTTCTCCTTTCAATGTACCTTCCTAATCTCACTATGTCACCCTCCATGCTACATGTCTAAAGAAGAATGCTATTGCATTGGATTTGTCTGTATTTAACATACACCCTTCTTTGTTGCTAACCATTCTTTCTCCCTATGATACTCTCTCTCCCTTATCACTTATTATTAACATGCATCATTCTTACCACCACCACCTACCTTTATGTTACCTGCTCCTCTCTCTCTCTCTCACACACACACACACACACACATTACCTCTTCTTTACCACTCGTTATTAACTTCCATCACTTAAACAACTCCTATTACCCTCTCTTCTTGCTACCACATCTTCACACTGCTCATGCAGTTTCTATTCTATCTCTTTACCAACATTTGTCATGTACCTGTTTCTCAGTTTCTCGCTCTTCCATTATTCTCTCTATCATTGTCTTGTTCCTATCACTTTCTATTGGTTGATAGCATTAAGCAGTGATGTGTATAAATATGAACTTGTTACCAGTTCAAATATTCTTGAGGCAAGGAAACCAATAGCTATGTTTTGTCATGGAGAAAATTTCTCGCTTTTGACAAATGGGTGGTAAATTCACTGAATCAGCTCACAACTACACTTGATTCAGATAACGGATAAGGCAGCACTGCAAACTGACATGAGCAACTGTATCTCTCTTATGATATTCCTATCATCATTCAATGATTGGTAGTATTATATGGCAGCTCACCGTAAATAAACTATGGGGTGACAGTGCTAAGCAGTGATGTGTATAAATATGAACTTGTTACCAGTTCAAATATGCTTGGGGCATACTCGAACATGTAAGAAAGCCATTCATGAAGAAAATTTCTCGCTGTTGATAAATGGGTGTTATTACACCAAATCAGCTCACAACTTTGCTTGACCAGACTGAGGGATGCATGCATTCTCCATGATGAAACAGTGAATGTTTGAATATGTATCAAGCATATCTGAACTGGTAATAAGTTTGTATTCATACACATCACTGCTTAGAGCTGTTACCCTGTAGTTCATCCCTGAGTAGCCCTACAAGTCATTGAATGATGATTGGAGTATCGTAAGAGAGATAGGATCTCTTGTGTTGGCTCACAGTGCTGCTTTGTCTGGTTTCTGAAGAGATAACTACTCTGAAATGCATGCATCTCACAGTCTGGTCAGGTGGCACTGTGAGCTGATTTGGTGTATTTGCACCCATTTCTCAACAGTGAGAAATTTTCTCCATGACAAAACACAGTGGAATATTCCCCAAGCATATTTGAACTGGTAACAAGTTCATATTTCTTCTATTACTCTCTCATGCTCATCCCCTTACCAATAGTCTTAACTTTTTTGTTACCCTATTTCTGTTGAGATACTCTGTATTTACTTCAATTAATTTTGAAAATAATGAAGAGTTTAGTAAAATAACCTTGTCATTATTAATTGGTGTTTGGATCATAAATTAACTTTTAAGATCTGATGGAAGATTTTAATTCAGATCCCTTGAAAACAAGAGGTTTGTACCACAGAGCCAGGGCAGTCTCAGGTGGGTTGGTATCATCATTTTGCACTGTTGTTCTGCTTACCAAGCTATATGAAAAATAAAGAATAAAAAATGGCAACAACTATATACATGTGATCTTGAAAATTGCAATACAAATTAAGGTTATTAGATTACTTACATTTGACAATAACTTTGCATAGACTGAAATAAAATGATTAAGAATTTATAAAATATTAATTGCAAAGTATTTTATTTTGCAATAGCACCATAGAATTCTTAAATAGGATTAAGTCAGCCAAAGTTATTCAGTTTATTTTTCAACTCATGGATGATGCACATTCTACCTGTAACAGTTTTATTTTGTCTTGCGTATTCCATACCTAACCAATTCCATTTGTTTTTATCCAAATGAGTGATCTATGTTTGGATACAATATTTCCTTTGATAAGCCAAAATAATTTTTTTAAAAATCATTGTGTGTGTGTGTGTCTGTATGAAAATGATGTGCTTTATATTATATATCATATAAAATGATGTGCTTGATATAACATTAATCTCATGATGTTATGCAATTCCAGATTGATTTCACTCTTTGTCTCATAGTCTTGTTTTACTACCTCATTTTTGTTCACTGATTTAATCAGTTTACCACATGTAGTCATTTGTGTGTAGTTTACCTACCATAACTGACATCAGAACCAGTTATTCTCATGTGTGTATAAAAAAAAAACACACACACAACAAAGCAACTAACTAAATTGCAAATATATATACTCATCAGTTTGGAATCAGTTTTGATATATTGTTATGGATGAGTGACTCAAATTTTCGTTTCTTGACTAGGGCATATTTTTTAATATCTATTTAGTTCTATAGTTATTGCTTTAAATTAAAGTTTTGTATTGCTTTAGGTACCATCTGTATTTTTATATTTTTACATTTTCGTGTGTGTACACACACTCACACACACAATAATGAAAATATTATTGACTGTAAATATACATAAAAGTATTTTGTTGAAAATGTGCTTCTTAATGTTCTTTTCACCAAATTCCCTGAAGGCTTGCAGACACATTAAAAGTAAATATTTACTTTTAGATTCACGGCTTGGAAAATTGTTGTAAAGAAGTCTGTGAAAGAGCTAAAATATGAGATTTTAGGAGTATGTTGGGGCATGAAAATTCATTTGGATACTTTGATGATATAGGGATACTAGCAGAGTTTATTTTATGAGTTAAAATTCTTAGTAATGGCAGACAGGTTGACAATAGATACAAGGGAATAATTTATAGGTATGAAAACATTTTGAGAATGCAAAGTAGCTTAAGAAAATGGCTAGCAATTTTGGCATTTGGGTTGATAGCTTCCATTACCTGGGTTACCAAGTCAGTAGGGGGTGGTGATGCTCTGAGAGCATAGCTGCTAGGATAAGAATAGCCTGGGCAAAGTTCAGAGAGCTCCTACCTCTGCTGGTAACAAAGGGCCTCTCTGTCAGAGTGAAAGGTAGACTGTATGATGCCTGTGGCAGTGAAACATGGGCTGCGATTGCTGAGAACATGCGTAGACTTTAAAGAAATGAAGCTAGTATGCTCCGGTGGATGTGTAATGCCAGTGTGCATACACGATAGCTGCCTGACTGGCATCTCTGCCAGTGGCATGTAAAAAAACAACATTCGAGTATGGTCGATACCAGTGCCACCTAATTGGCTCCTGTGCTGGTGGCATGTAAAAAGCACCATTTCAGTATGGCCTGCCAGTGCCACCTAACTGGCACCCTTGCCAGTGGCATGTAGAGCGCATCATTCGAGCATGACCGATGCCGGTGCTGCCTGACTGACTTCCATACCGGTGGAACATAAAAAGCACCCACTACATTCTCAGGGTGGGTGGCATTAGGAAGGGCATCCAGCTGTAGAAACATCTGCCAGATCAGAGTGAGTCTGGTGCAGCCTCCCAGCTTGCCAATCCTCAGTCAAACCGTCCAACTCATGCCAGCATGGAAAGCGGGCATTAAACGATGAGGATAAGAGTATACTGAAGTATTGTAACTGTATGTATGATGTTTATAAAAGTGTATTGATAATGGTGACATGTGCTTGTTGGAAACATTTTGAAGTGAACATAGCAGACAACCTAGAATAACCCAGATAACCAAATTTTCTCTATGCTTATGAATTTTGGCTATGTTTGTACACACATGCAGTTGGGTAAAGCACAATTTTACACACACCCCAGCCAAGATAGTGTCAGATGTTATTTTTGTGCTCTCTTCTGGAACTCATTAGTAAAGTTTATGCAGTGGAATTTGGGTGCATGGACTAAACCAGGGTCTTCAAAATTAATCTAGATATTTTTTATGGAAATGGATTTGATTTTTTTTTTTTTTTTTTTTTAACTGACCCAAATAAAATATGACTCTTTCAATTACTATCTCATATGGAAAGAAGTCTTTTTTTTTTTAATCTTTCAGTATCTCATTATGCTTACAGGAATACTTATATTCATGACTACTTACTTTATGAATTTGCATCTGTTTTCAGACCTGCATTAGTAGAATAAAAATTAAAAAATTTTTAACATTTTTTTTTTTTTTTGTTTTCTTATAAATTGTTTTGATAACAGAATTCTTTTCACTTTTGTGACCACTCAATCGACTGTGATGTAGGAGTGGACCCAGTTTTTATCAGTCAAGTAAACTGCAACATTGTGTACATGTGTCAGGAGCATAACTGTAGCTGTGATGAAGTTTGAACTTTAGATTGTGTTCAGCAGAACAAACTGTGTGTATATGTGTGTGTGTGTGAACATGCATTTTTAGTATGTATTGAAAAAATTGCATAAATCAAGAATCATCATCATCATCGTTTAACGTCCGCTTTCCATGCTAGCATGGGTTGGACGATTTGACTGAGGACTGGTGCAACCGGATGGCAACACCAGGCTCCAATCTAATTTGGCAGAGTTTCTACAGCTGGATGCTCTTCCTAACGCCAACCACTCAGAGAGTGTAGTGGGTGCTTTTACGTGTCACCAGCACGAAAACGGCCACGCTCGAAATGGTGTCTTTTATGTGCCACCTGCACAAGAGCCAGTCCAGGGGCACTGGCAACGATCTCGCTCGAAAACCCTGCGGTACTGGCAACGGTCACGCTCAGGATGGTACATCTTATGTGCCACCCGCACAAGGGCCAGTCCAGGGGCACTGGCAACGATCTCACTTGGCTTGCCGGGTCTTCTCACGCACAGCACATTTCCAAAGGTCTCGGTCAGTAGTCATCGCCTCGGTGAGGCCCAATGTTCGAAGGTCTTGCCTCACCACCTCAGCCCAGGTCTTCCTGGGCCTACCTCTTCTCTGAAGGTACTTACATTCTGTCGAGTATGCACACTGACATTACACATCCATCGGAGCATACTGGCTTCATTCTTTGTGAGCTTACGTATGTCCTCAGCAGTCACGGCCCATGTTTCACTGCCATGTAGCATGGCTGTTCGTACACATGCGTCATACAGTCTGCCTTTTACCCTGAGTGAGAGTCCCTTTGTCACCAGCAGAGGTAAGAGCTCTCTAAACTTGGCCCAGGCTATTCTTATTCTAGCAGTTACACTTTCAGCGCACCCACCCCCACTACTAACTTGGTCACCCAGATAGCGGAAGCTATCAACTACCTCTAGTTTTTCTCCCTGGAATGAGATAGAAGTTGTTTCCTGTTTGTTTACAGTGTTTATTGCACCTGAACATCTGCCACATACAAAAACTAACTTTGTAGTTAATCTGCCTTTGATATTGCTGCACCTCTTATGTGTCCATAGCTTGCACCGGGTACATCTTATAGAGTTACTACCTACTCCTTTACTGCATACTGAGCAGGGCCATCTACCTGAAGGGGTTTGTGTTTTATCTATCTTCCTACTTATTAGGATTTTGGTTTTTGCTAGGTTGACTCTAAGGCCCTTCGATTCTAGTCCTTGCTTCCACACCTTAAACTTCTCCTCTAGTTCTGATAGTGACTGTGCAATTAGTGCAAGGTCATCAGCATAGAGGAGCTCCCAGGGGCAACCTGTCTTGAATTCCTCTGTGATCGCCTGGAGGACTATGATAAATAGGAGGGGGCTGAGGACGGAACCTTGGTGGACCCCTACCTCTACCCGGAATTCATTACTGTACTCATTTCCAACCTTCACCTTACTGACAGCATCTCTGTACATGGCTCGCACAGCTCTCACTAACCATTCTTCTATCCCTAGTTTCCTCATTGACCACCAGATAAGGGATCGGGGGACCCTGTCAAAGGCTTTCTCCATGTCAACGAAGGCCAGGCACAGAGGTTTATCCTTGGCTAGATATTTCTCCTGCAGCTGTCTCACTAGAAATATGGCATCAGTGGTGCTTTTACCTGGCACGAACCCAAACTGCATCTCATCTAAATTGATTTTCTCCCTAATTAGTTGAGCTATGACCCTCTCCGTAACTTTCATAACCTGATCTAACAGCTTGATGCCTCTGTAATAGTATCTAAAGCATCACCTTTACCTTTGTAGCAGTTTACTATGGTGCTGCTACACCAGTCATTGGGTATGACTCCTTCATGTATCACCTGGTTCGTAATACGGGTGACTAGGCTGTAGCCAACACTGCCAGATATTTTGAGCATCTCTGCAGTGATTCCTGATGGGCCGGGGGCTTTCCCTGTCTTCATACTCTTAATTGCTTTATCTACCCTGGTACTGTCAACTCGGATAGCTGGTTCCTCTATTGGGTCGACATACGGCAGGCTCTCTTTCTCCCATTCATTCTCTTTATTAAGCAATCTATCGTAGTGGCATCTCCAGACCTCTTTCTTTGCAGCCTCATTTAGTGCAAGCGTACCATCATCCATGCGAACACATTTCTCTCCTACAACATCACTATTCTCTCTCCTACACTGTCTTGCAACACGAAATACCTCGAGTCTTTGGTCCTCACGGCGCAGGACATTGGCAAATCTTTTCTTATCTGCTTCCCCTCTGGCTAAATAAACCTGTCGCCTAGCTTCCCTTCTGGCAGATTGGTACAATTCCCTGCTACCACCGTTCTTCCAGTCCTTCCAAGCCTGTTTCTTTTGTCTAATAGCCCCGTCTACATCCTTGTTCCACCACCACGTTACTCTGGGTCGAGAGGGGACTTTACACCAGCCACAGATCTGGTCTGTGGCTCTCAACAGGTTGTCCCACAGAAATCTCCAATTGTCTTCCACGTTGTATGATGCTATATCCCCTTCTATTTCGTCAAATGCTTCAAGTAACTTGTCTCTAAATCTCTGTCCATTTGCAGGGTCTTTAAGTTTCCATACCCTTCTCCCCCAGGCCGGTCTACTTCTGGGCACCCATATTGCCTTGATCTCAAAGTCGCTAACTACTAATCTGTGTTGGGGTGTACATTCTTCGCCAGGGAGGGTTTTGGCATTTATAAGCCTCCCTCTTTCTCTAGTTCTGGCGAGGATGTAGTCGATTTGGCTAGAGTGTCTGCCAGATTGGTAGGTGACTAGGTGACAGGCAAGTTTCCTGAAGTTGGTATTGCAAACCATAAGATCGGTTGCATTACAGAACTCCAGCAGCCTGGTTCCCTCCTCGTTGCGGGAATCGAAGCCATAGCCTCCATGTATGCCATGGAAGCCTCCAGCACGACGTCCGACATGACCATTGAAGTCACCAGCTACAAAGAGAAGGTCTCTGTCTCTTGTCGACGAGGTAGTTTGCAAGAGGGTGTCATAGAATTGGTCTTTCAGCCCATCCGGGAGCCCCGGTTGAGGGGCATAGGCTGAGATGACAGTAGCTAGCCTATGATGAAGCACTAGTCTAATCTTAAGTACTCTGTCACATACTCTAACTACCTCGATTACCTTATCAACCCATTTCTCTGCTAGAAGTATTCCTACGCCCCCGACTCCGTCAGTGTTCCCTGCCCAGAAAAACTTGTACCTGTGTTCTTTGCCTGTGAGGAACCTCGCAGAACCTCCTCTCCATCTTACTTCTTGGATGCAGCACAGATCTACGCGTCGCCATTCAAGCATCTCAACAATCTCACCAGACCTACCTTTCAGTGTGCCGACGTTGAGAGTGCCAATCCTGACAGTGTGGGAGGAGTGGGCCCGTGTGACCCTGGGATGGGGGTAAGCAGTGTCGTGAACCTGAAAAGAAAACTTGCATTTGGCAGAGTTCATAAACAAAAACAATACCTACAACCTTCATATACTACCCAATCTTTATGCGCTATAAGGTTGATAAGAGGGTGGGGTATAAGGTCACAGGCAGTGTTCGCGGAAGATGATCTAAAAAGACTTCCGGTACTGGTGGAGGGGGTGGGAGGGCGGGCGTACCGCGGGCTAATGGAGCTTCGTCGAGGGTTCTATTAACATAGAGATTCCAATACGAAATGGTGGTGGAGTTGGAAAACAAGCTGGTTATATGTTTGGGTTCGCGCGCAAGTCGAAGAGGAAATGGTTGAAGAAGTGGTGATTCAGAGAGAGATAGAATACAATAGGGAGGGAGAGGGAGAACCGGCAGCAGTACATCATGCTGGTCAAATTCGTTAGGTTTTTAGAAAAAAGTTGAAAGAAACACAGCAGTGTTTAAACGCGAGATTAAATGTTTAAATCGGTAACAGAAATGAGAGTTAAAAATCATAATTTTTAAAGGGAGTTAGAGACAAATTTCAGTCAGGTTTGGGCTAAGGAGCAAAAACTTCAGCAAGTAGATGCGAAGACGATAGATCGCGTGAGATAGAGAAAAAAATACATAAATAATCATGAATTCAAGACATAAATGTATAGTTAGAGAGAACGAAGTGGGGTGGTGGATGGGGAGCGCATCAGAAGGGATAATATATGAAAAATAGGAATGACTTAGCTATTGTTCATGTCTTGGTGAGCTTCGTCGTGGGTTCTATTAGCATAGAGATTCCAATACGAAATGGTGGTGGAGTTGGAAAGCGAGCTGGTTATATGTTTGGGTTCGTGCGCGAGTCGAAGAGGAAATGGTGGAAGAAGTGGTGATTCAGAGAGAGATAGAATACAATAGGGAGGGAGAGGGAGAACCGGCAGCAGTACATCATGCTGGTCAAATTCGTTAGGTTTTTAGAAAAAAGTTGAAAGAAACACAGCAGTGTTTAAACGTGAGATTAAATGTTTAAATCGGTAACAGAAATGAGAGTTAAAAATCGTAATTTTTAAAGGGAGTTAGAGACAAATTTCAGTCAGGTTTGGGCTAAGGAGCAAAAACTTCAGCAAGTAGATGCGAAGACGATAGATCGCGTGAGATAGAGAAAAAATACATAAATAATCATGAATTCAAGACATAAATGTATAGTTAGAGAGAACGAAGTGGGGTGGTGGATGGGGAGCACATCAGCAGGGATAATATATGAAAAATAGGAATGACTTAGCTATTGTTCAGACATTCCTATTTTTCATATATTATCCCTTCTGATGCGCTCCCCAGCAGATATATATATATATATATATATATATATATATATATATATATAGCCTTGTGAGTAGACCAGAAACTAAAAGAAGCCTGTCGCGTGGAGTGGGGGATACCCCTGTCTTGATATCATGTGATGATTGTAAACAAGCATCACTATTATGAAAAACATGTCTCGCCATGTCTGGTACATTGCTTAGAAACAGGTAAAGATGAAAGGCAATTTGAACTCAGCAAAATTTGAACTCAGAACATGAAGACAGACAAAATACTGCTAAGCATTTCACCTGGCATGCTAACATTTCAGCCAGCTCACCACCTTAGAAACAAGTAGATAATATACATGCAATGTCCTGTATTTTTAACCAAGCACGTTTTCATCTCTGAATTTGTCCTGGTTCTAATCAATGATATTTTTCAATAAGTTTCACAAGCCACATCATTCCTTATTTTTTCTCTATCAAACAAAAATAATTGCTAAGAGAAAACAATTTGTACAATAGATCATACCCATAGAAAGTAAGATAATGAGGTTAATATTTTATGAAGCGAGGTGAAATGAGAGCAGATAAGGTGACTGAGGAAGAATACTAGAACTGATAATATTTTAAGTACTTCAATCATCAGACTTCACTCACCTCAGGGCAACCTGACTTTTTATCTTCCCATATGACAATAAACCTACCAATGTTTTTTACAAAATAATAATTGCTGTAATTAAAATGGTATAATAAAAATACATTTTATAATTAAAATGTATACACCATTTACATGTCTTCCAGTGAAAAAAACTAAAGCTAAGAAATGAGTTGCTATTCACAAAACTTTTACATACTCCAGCTTATATATTCAACAAAATTTTCACTGATTCAATCCCATCTCAAGAGATAGTTTTTTATTTGTTTATTTACAATTTCTAGTATTGGATGGATATCTCTCTCAATTTAGACATTTACAAGAATTATTGGAATACTATTTTTTTATAGGACACTAACACTTTAATGAGGGTAAGAAGATCAACTGATACAAACAGGATGTTATGTGTACTTAAAGAAATAACTGTTAACAAAAGCTTTCAACCCTGAATGCAGGGCTAAAAGTTTAAGCTCAGCCACTGCTCTAACAGTTTTAAATTTTGCAGGCCAATGAGTTACAACTGGTTACAAATGAGTGTTCTGCAATAGCACCTCACTAAAATTTATTCTCAACATTCATGGAAAATGCCCTGGATCATAAGATTTCAACCTTACCCGAAAAATCTTCATAAATATTGACTTACGTTTGCAATTCATATAAATATTAAGTGATTAAAAAACTTGTAATTTGAGTTTCTGATGAAGATATTTTATTAGGACAAAAGTTGCACTTTATGCTGTTGGAATCTGTACATACATATTTTATTATATTTTGTTATTTCACTGATATGGTATTATTCAGTACACCAGTTTCTCTGATCTCCTGAACAAGAGTTGAAGTACAGAAAGTAATTCACATGCCTAAAAGAACTCAATATTTGGTCATAGTAGTAACTCTTTTTTCTATTTGATTTTAGGAAACTGTGGTATTTTGTAGAAAAATGTACACTTCAATGATTGCTTTTCTAAGATGTAATTCTGCATTGCAAATTCCAAGTTTCATGTTTCTAATTATTGTTTTGGGTTATTAAAATAACTACTTAGTTTCTTTTGATGGCTTTTAAGCATTGCTTTTTATTGATTATATTTTCCCCTTTTTATATTGGATATTATTAGAAAATTATCTCATCTAATATTTCATCTTTTTACTCCAAAACTGCATACAACTGTATTTGTCGGATGTATAATGTTTAGATATCTTCTATTTCGTATGTATATATGTATATATATATTTCTTGCTCTTCTCAGTTATTCTGTTAATTCCTATCTCTGGTTAGGATTAAATATGGTAAAGTTAAAAATCAAGAACACAATGTATTGGTTTACCATCTTGATAGTGTCAAATTCAGGCTTGGCAGGCATTTGTTGAATATTTATTATTATGTTCCTCAATTCACCTAGCTATTAGGAATGCATACCAAATCATCCAGTTTCCTTAATAAGATGAGATCTTTGAATCCTTATGAGGTCTTTGAAATATTTTTTCTTATATCTCAGTTATAATTCTGGATAGAAGGTAATAACAGTGTGAATCATTCCAAAAGTGGTTAACACTTAGACTGTTAAAGACTTTCTACTCTGATAGCAAAGTCTTTGTATCAACTCTACTTTCTTTTTAAAGATTAATTCTTTAAAATCTTGTTTTGTTGACAGTAAAATTCTTCCAGAACAATAATTATCTACTGTTATACTGGTAATTTTAAGACCGAAAATTGTTACATGCATGCCCCTCCCCAAATCTTTTATAACATAGTTAAAGCAAATTGCTTTTTATGAAGAATCAGTCATTTAGCTGGATTTTTTGTTTTTTAATAATTTTAGCAATTGATCTTTTTAAGCTGTTGTTAAAGATATATTTGCTGCATTGCAAAATGTTTAGGCCAGCACAATAGATTTTGCTTCCTACTTGGAGTGAATTCAGTTCACTTTTGCTGCTTCTCACCAGCTAATGTTTTTTCTCTTCACTATTAGTTCCTTTGTACCTAAGGAATTGGTGTAATGTAAATTTTATAATTTCAATGCTTTTTCTTCTTTTTTTTTTTGTTTATCCAGTAGGTCATCCCTGATCAAACAAAACTAATACCAAAGTTAACCCATCCCACCTTTCAGATTTTATGTATCTAGAACTACATTATTCAATGTTTTACTCTAATTTGTTAAGATGTTATAGAAGCTTTCTTGTTGGCTTGAGTATTCTTGACATTATGTAAAACTATTCTGTAAAATATATTTGAATCCTTATTCTTTATCAAGAAAACTCAATTGTCTGTAACAACATATATTGAAACAAACAATTCTGTTGACACTGTGGAATTGATGTTACAAGGACATTTACATGGGTATGTCTGTGCACATGTACCACTGTGGGATGTATCACATGGGTGCATACATTCATGCATACATGAGTATAATCACATATGCAGTCTGAGAACGTTCTCATAATGTGTGTATGCATGCATACATAGTGTAATGAGAACATTTTCAGACTGCACATGATAAAGACATGCGTACAGCTGATGATCATATGTGTGCAGCCTTTGGCATTTTCACATCTCGCCTGCCCCATCTACTGACTTGGTGATCAACAGGTGTATCAATATACATATACAGTGTACACACACACACACACACACACACACACACACACACACACACACACACACCATACTGAACACATCTGAGTACATTTGGATATGGTAAGACATGCTGCAAAAATTGTCTAGAGAAAAATTCTCTTTATAAACAATGTGTAAAAAAAACATACCATTAGGTTATAAATGACATCACCAGACCATGTAACTCCTTTGTCATAGTACATTTGTCAACTACTGATGCCAAGTTGTCCTTTCAGAGCCTCTAAGAATAGGTTGTTCTTATATTAGAACAGCAAATGCTATGTATATTTGCTGATGTGTGCAAAGCTTTGCCAAGCTGGAACTAATTAATTAGAGGTGCACTAAGCAGCACGGAGTGTTGCCCCATGGTCTGATGATGTCAGTCATAGACCAATGGTGTGATTTTTCACATATTGTTTATAACTTTCTCTTGAGACAATTTCTACTGAATGTCTTCCCATGTTTGAGTGTACACAGACAAACTAAGTATGAATGTATATGCTTATATATCATTCAATGCTGTTTAATATGCCTCTTATATATATATATATATATATATATATATATATATATATATATATATATATATATATTTTCCCAGCTCGTATCCTCTGGAAAAAAAAAAAAAAACAGGCTGTGAACTTTTTTCTCTTGCCTGTATACTCCTATCTACTTTTACTCTTTATTCTTATATCTGCTATTTTATTCCTTATAAACTCTGAATTTCGCTGTCTAGAACTTTCATACATACCTTGTCTCTGATGAAGAAATACCCAGTGTATGGACATGCTAGCCTATCACTTGGGATATCCAGAAACAGCTATAAGACTTCAAATTCACCTTATATATAAGAGATATTGGCAGCCAGAAGACTTAAGGTGGCAGGTAATGTTATGTGCTATGGAAGGACCATAGTTAAACTCTCGGTTTGATAATAATACAAGTGAGGAGTCTAAAGTGGATCTTGTATGAACATGTATATTTAACACATACTTGTTCATTTTATTTAACACACACACACACACACACACACACACACACACACACACACATACACACACACACACACACACACACACACACACACACACGCATGCGTGCATGTGGGGCAGTGAGCTGGCAGAATTATTACACCGAAAAAAGTGCTTAGTGCTATTTCTTCCGAATATGTTTGGCTGCTAGGTTTGACTCTGCCTTTTATCCTTTCAGGATCAATAAAATAACTACCAGTTGAACACTGAGGTTGATGTAATCGACTTACCCCGACCCTCGAAACTGCTGGCTTTGCACTAAAATTTGAAACCTGTGTGTGTGTGTGTATAAATATATATATATATATATATATATATATATATATATATATATAGTAGTGTTTATATGACAACAGAATGTAGCAATCCTATAAAGGATGATGTTACTGTTGTTTTAGCCCCAGGAAAATATCTTTTCTAGCTGGCTATCGCCACAGTTTGTACCTGTTTAGCATTTGCAAGGGAGCTCATCACTCCCATCACTAGCCTTATATGAGACTCACAGCCCTAAGTTTCTGGATGTTATCCATCCTCAGTATAAGACAACCACAAGCTAGTAACGAAAGCTCTCTTCACTTGCAAATACTACATATTTTTTTAAGCGATACACAGTTGCTGATCTCTCTCTCTCTCTCTCTCTCTCTCTCTCTCTCTCTCTCCCTCTCTCTCAGCTCAGTCATTCTATTATAAGGTACTTTAGCTATGAGTTAATGCTTTTATGTGTGTGTGTAATTCGAACACACATACATTATTTTTTTGTAATCTATTATTTGCTACCTTACACATTGTTCATTATCTTTGACCATCTACTTTCGTATTCTAACAAAGCTTTTTTATTAATTGTAAGCTCTTTCAATTCTTTATACTCTTCAGTTTTTCCTATATTACAGTGGCTATATACCCACTCACAAATGTCAAACTGATAAGTAAATTATTTGTATACAATAATAAGGAAATCAGAAACAGAAAACCTTGTAATGAATCACAAGCACGATTTGTAAAGCTTGTAGTTTGATTATGTCTGTAGCTATGGACAGTTTGATTATGTTGGGTTGTTTATTTACAGATTGAGAACTACTAAATTGCAGTGGTGCTATTGAAGACACAGATTAAGTTCATTTTTTTATGCAATTGATTCAGCCATCAGCTTTGTTGATTTGAATTTTTTTTATTTTCTGCGTGAAAATGCTACTCATTACATTTTATTTTCAACCTTTAGCACACTGTATTTTCTCTAGAATTGTTTCCCCTGCGACTACTCTGTTACTACAGGGGAGAAAATTCATACGATAACATGATGCACCTACAGTGTACTAAAGGTTAATATTCAAAGTGATTTTTAAAAATTTATTTTTGTTTATTCAAGTTTGTTACTTCCCTTGTTATCTTAATTTGAGTGTACCTTTTGTACCAAGATAGCTTATTGAATACTTGAGATTGCTCTTCTTGCTGTAATCATCATGTGTATTGTAGGTGTTAGATTTATCTTGAAGCAAATAGTTTTCAGGCTGAATATATAAAGTATCACTTTTTAGCTTGTATTTGTAAATTTTCATTTGGTTAATTTTTGTTGAATAATTTCCTCTCTTTTAAGGTATTGGACAAATTACTCTTCATGTAAACTAAATGCAAATTTTTCTATAGTCATTTTGTTAGCCAGACATTTTTTACAGGGAAGATTGAAAATGAGTGACTTCACTTACATGACAGTAAGTCTCAAGACCAGGAGATACACATTCACATGCCCATACACTCCAAGACATGCACACACATATACACATTGGGTTTCCTTTAATTTCCATCTACTTTCACAATGCTTTGGTTGGTCCAGGGTTATAGCAGAAGACACTAACCTAAGGTGGTACCACACTGTATGACTGAACTGGGAAACAAGCTTCTTAACAATACAGCCATGCTTGTGCATATTATTTATTTATATATATATATATATGTATTCTTTTATTGATTTCAGCTAGTGGTTATGGCCATGCTGGGGAATTATGATCAGCATTAATGCTTGTTTATTTTGAAATTCATTTCCTGACCCTCTCTCTGGTATCGGTGCTGGTGAAGTAGTGAGTTGGAGAAAACTGCCCTTTGTGTTTCTTTCAATGATGTAGGTTCATATGGTTTCCTTTTTCCGTATTCTGAATGTTCTCAGAATGTACCAGTCAGTCATCTGCACATAGTCACCATCTCAGAATGCGCACAGATTGATGCATCATTACTCATGTAGGTTACCCGGTCATGCACTAACTTTGATTCTGATATTGCAATATTCTGCTGATTCTGTGTATTCTGATTACAATCTTTTTGTGGGTCACCGGCAGAGTACTTGAGATTTCTTGGATTTGAGCTGCATATTGTTTTCTTCAGCCCACTTGTATACTGCGTTCGAGCCTTTCTGTCATTTTCAGTTATCTTGAGGATCCTTGACTGCTTGTGATACTTCTGTATCATCAGCGCGCACACACACACATTTACATGTGTGTACTTGTGTGTGCGTGTGTATATACATACACAAACTTATGCACTTGCACACACATGTATGTATTATATATCTGTGCTTGTGTTTACAATTTATTACATAATCGATCTTTCTGTCAATACATCTTTTCCAATAATTTACATATGATCTTTTGTTTATTGTTTCCTAAAGTTATTTTGTTCAGTATCAATATTTAATGATGGTTAGTTATTTATTGGCTCAAGTTTGTTACAATGAAATAATTACATATAATGTGTGTGAGTGTGCATGTAAATTTCTGTTTGGTGTATGTGGTTCAAAGCTTATTTGACATTGATAGACTAGCTTCAACAAAAACAGCTGCAACAGTTGGATATGACTGATAGGCTGTGGTTTGCAGTGTATTTTCATCTTTCCTGGAGTGTTACAGTATTTGATGTAAACTGGCTTGTATATGTGTTTGAAGAAAGATGGTAGAAGTAGCTAAATGGCTGAGATGAAAATGCAGCAACTTGCAACATAGCTATAATGATGAATGTTGAATCCACATAAACAAAAAAAAATCAATATTTGTCTTCGTCATGATTAGAATATGAAGCTGACCCAGAGTTGTTGGCAGTTTATGGTTCCTGTAAGCAGAAGCCTAACTCTGACATTTGATTTTTCAGTTTAGCGGTAATTGAGCTTGTGAAACCCAGTAAAACAGAGGAAGAAAAACAGTTCTGCTAAATAGTGTGAGAGAAAAATACCCATTTTCTTATGCTCTCATCTGACCTTTACATCATCTTTCCTTTTTTTTTTCCTTTTTTTTTTTTGTTCCCTTCCCTATAATCTGTATGTAGCTAGGTAATCTGCCATGCTATGATATCTACAGTGACAAACATGTTATCGAAACAAATAATTGTTTCCATTCAAAATGAAAGGCGAGATTACAGAAAAGTAATCACAAATGATACTTTTATATAATCTATTGCAATCATTAAAACATTGCTATTCATTTAGCTTTTATATGTCAAAGTATTATTGCCTTCATTTTATGGTAATTTTATAAGAGTTGTTTCTGAATACCAACTTCAACAGTGAATATGATGATGTTGATAATAGTGAATTATATCTTTGTTGCAGCTCATTCTTTGTAACAATGGTGTGGATTTGTATCTATGTCTATTAGAATTTATACCTTTTGTCAACCTGTCTGATCTGTCAATGGGTAGATGCCAGATGATTTGGAGTTAGACTAGCAGCTTGTGAAAATCATCATGAAATAATTACTGCTGTCTTTTTAGTCAAAACTTTTGGCTGAACACTTTCGTACTCCTGTTTGAGATTAGGGTGCCTTGCTGTCCTGCACCCGAACTACCAAAATTTTCACTAAGCAGCAGTGAGAAACTTAATCATGTTAGTATATGGTTTGGTGGGTAGAAGAGTTGAATAAAATATTATTTAATCACTACATGAATTGTATTTTACCATATGTTTAATTCTATTGTACATATATTAGTTTTGAAATGAAAAGAAATATGACGAGTATTGCTTTGGTTAATTTTTTAATTCGTATGTATCTGAATAGCTTCATATTGCATAAAAAGTATAACCAACATATGTATTTACTATCTCTTATAAGTAATATTTTCTATTTGCCATGATTGTTTAAGTTAGATGAAATCTATTGTAAAGAAAAAAAAATTGTAAAAATTTTCTTAGTTCTGAATAATCTACAAGGAAAGTTACTTATAGCATACAATGTAGAAATATTCCTTTCCAATTTTTTTCCTGATAAAAAAATTATTATTTTAAAAAAATTAATATAAAATCAAGTTTATATTAAAGCAGTAGGTTTTTTTTTTTCCATTTGTAAAGAGAAGGTAGTATGCATTTGAAAAAATCTTTTAAAAAATATTGAATTCCTATTACAAGTATTTATGGACTTTTATTTATTTGCTTAGAGCAAATTTGAACTTGGAATCTAGAGATAACATTAAACAATTATGTAAGACATTTAGTTTGACTGTTTCTTGTTCCTATGTTTTGATATTAATATAAAAGTGTATGGCTCTTAGTTTCATGTTACATCTGTCTGGAAATTAAAATTCTTTTTATGTTTTTTTTTAATGATTGTTTAATCAGAACTTCCATTAATAGTAATTTTTTTATTTCATTATTTACAATCAGCTTCAATGTGAGCATTTATGTAAACTGATTTTCCCCCACCCCCATCTATTTATTATAACTTTAAAATCATACTCAACTGTAATTTTGATCACAAAGTCTTAGCTCTTTTGATAATCAGGTTTATAATCTAATGTCCTTCTAGATTTGATAATCTACTAATGAAGTATAATCTAAGTGTGTCCATTTAGTGTCCCTTAATCCTTTTGAATGTGGGAGCTTGTGGGCTTAAATACAAAAAGGTTTAGAATTAAATACCAATAATCTCAAATTCATTTTTGCTTTAATTTTTTTTTGTTATTCAATAAAGAAGCTTGAATTGTTGGAGTCAGCATATATTGATTTCTTTTAACGAATATAGACCAGTTGGAATTACAGTCCAAATCTCTATATGACTCATTGTAAGCTGTGAATAGTGTGATCTGTTTACACTGATAATTTTAATGTTCATCTTTGTATGTACTTGTTTTCATGGTTGTAATGGTAAAATGGGTGATTGGGTATATGCTTTTCAGCATATAGCTGTTAAGTTTAAATTCATTAAAGATGCTTTGTTGTGAATTTGAGCAGAATAACCTTAAATTCCTCATTGACACAGTTCACTTAATTGTTGGAATGAGTATCAGCTCATCTGCTAATGGGACTTGCAATAAATTTGTGTTCTAAATCATGAAACCAGCACCAAACACTGGCACTTAAGAGCCATTTGAGGTTTGGAAAATAAAAGCATTCAACATATTTTGTTCTATTATAGCTACTAAAATTAAATGAACCTGTTACATTTTACCAAATTAAATCAATAGTTTGCTTTTATTTTACTTATTATTTTACATTCTTTTTACTACTACTCTAGCATAAGTGAAATATGTTTTACTAATTTGTATATTTATATACGAGGCAAAATTTTTCAGAATTATCATAAATTATCTAGTTTTGCCTTCCACACCTTCAAAAACAATAGTGGCCTTATGATTGCAAATGTTGTGTACCAGTTGAGTAATTCCACTTTTTGCTTCTATAATTTCTGTTTCCTGAAGAGGGATTGGTTGTAGCAGACAGACTTTCTCTTGGTCCTCACACTATATATAAGATATAGTTTTTGTGATGGGGTGGAAAAAAGAGAAACTAACTCTTAAGTCACTACTGACCACAATTTTTAGCCCTAGAAGTAGATGAGGTGGATGTAACAGTTGCAGGTAGGCCTTTTGAAATCCTGTACTTGCTGGTTCACCAGTTACAAACTGAAAAGGAGAGGATATATAATTATGCACCTGCTGAGTAGGTAACCTGGTGAAGGGTTAAACCATCACTATCTGCATCTGCTAACAAGTAGTAGTTGTAGTAGAAAGTGACATATGAAGATATTAAGATATCCTGTTATTCTCAGGCCTGAGGCTTAATCCAGATGCTCGTAACAGTGTGGACTTGATTGAAGGTGCCTAGGAGTAAAATGGAGGTATTAAACCAGGCAAACTCATTAGGTCCACCACCCAAAGAAACTTAATAGTGATGTCACTAACATGAAAATTACAGAGCATTTGCAAACTTATAAATTTGAGATATTCATAAACAATAATTAAGAATGCATTAAAAAATTTCACGTTATTATAATTTTAAATATTTTACCCAATTTGGATTGGTTCAATTATTAGAATATTTATTTTGAATTTGAGCAATTTAGAGTTTTAACATAAGGCTCTAATTTTGATTTTGCAATGTTGATTTTTTTTACATGTAATATTCCTTGAAATTTGCAATTTCAGTTTGCAAACCTTTTTATTAAAGTATATGGAATATTTTCTAAAATATATTTTCATTTTTATGTTCTAGTAAACTAGTTGTTAACTCTACAACTGAAGGATTAAGTTCAGCTTTAGAAAAGACTATTAGTTGTAAAAATAAGGTAAAAAGAAAAAGCTTAGACAGAATAGGATGAAGTTACACTATCACATAGGCACACACAGAGACATGATTAGAATTAGAATATAATCCTTGCTTATCTTTCCATTCTTGGTTATGTTTGTGGTAGTTTTAAAGATCTTAACAGGTCTCTGTTATTGATCAAAGCATATCCCATACTATATGTCTGTTAAGCAGTAAAACTTTGAATTGACAAATTTACTTGTTTCAGTAAATTGTATGTAGACTTGTGATTACAATCCTGAAAAAGAATCACATGTCTGTTAAATCATAATTGGTTCATATCTCCTTGCAAAATACATAGAACATTAAGCACAATGTTTTTGTGTTTGGACAGAAAATGGGAGAGGGGCAAGCTAAAAGTGAATGTTGAAAATGAAACCATTAGATGCTCAGTCAGCTGGAAGGTTGCTTTACGTGCATAAGGCACTGGATTTAACTGTAAAAAGAATAGAGCAGGTATTTGAATAGAAGTCATAGGTATTGTTTCCCCTCTTTCTCTTTTTTTTTTCTCTATTGTAGTTAAAAAAAAATTAAAGAAATGTTGTTGGGAATAGTCATCAAAATATAAAATTCACTGTTTATCTAGTCAAACTGGAAGTATTTCATGTGGATTTTCCTATTCTGTTCTGCTTTATTCCATGTAGCAGCTGGAATTTTTTGGAAGGGGAGAGGAAGGATAGCTTCAACACTGCTTTTAAGTTGTATGGACATGACTGATAAGAAATGGATAAATAAATACTTGATGATGACAACAACTAATGTGGGAGCTGGTGCTTGAGAGCTTCAACAAAGTTGTAGGGTTTAAGAAGCAGGCATTGTAAAGTGATGTTGATAATTGTAATTGTAATGCACATAAAATAAGAGTAAAACTGGCTGTGTATTGGATAAACCCAACATTCAGATAATTGAATCAGTGTGATTTAGTGACTTTTTGTAAAAGGATGTTAGTATTTATTGTATGGAGCATTGTTAGTATTTTGCACAAGCATGCACAATGCATGTGAAAAGCTTTGAATCTCAAAATTGAATTATGAAATCTAAGATTTATTTAATTTCATTAATGATTTGAAATCTAAATCTACTTATCCTCTTGTGCATGCGTGTGTGCATGTGCATGCATATATTATCATTTGTTAGGTTAATGTTAGACTACTAACCATACAGAGTTCAAATTTTAGTATAGTTATTTTGTACTCATAACACTTCTTCTATCAGTGTGTCAAGCCAACAAACAGGTACCATTGTTACTTTACTCTTCATATGTATCTTTGATTAGTGATAGAAATGTCAAGTTTGGTTGGTGAGAGGAAAGTACTCTGCATATACCATAGTAGCATGGACAGGGAACAACATGCGTAAAGTCGGGGAACATGTTTGTCAATTTCTATGTCTCCACAGTAGCCCTTATCTTATAGTGCTTTGTAGAACAATGAAATCATGTTTGCCATAGTCAGTATCAGTTTGAAATTAATGCAATGTTAACAAAATAATATTTATGTTCAGTGTTTGAAAATATTTTACACTATAAAATTGCTTTTATTTTTTTATACTCTCTCATGTGCAAATATAGCTGGCTACAAAGCCTAGTGCATATGCCATTTATTTAGAAACCTTAAGTTTATAAATTAAATAGAAAGTAATTCATTAGTGGTCAGTTGAAGCCATTTCACTTTAGTTATGCTGTTAATAACCTTGGAAAGGCATAAGCTCACCACCTCCCATTCTTTTATTCCAAAAATATATTACCTTGGTATTCCATCAAAAGACCATCATACACAAACATACACATTTTTGTTTTAGTTATTCAGATGTTTTATTATTAGTATTGGTTTTCTGTGATTTCTTATATTAACACAACAAAATTGCTTAGAGTGGTATGTGTTGGACTTGTGTTAATGAGTGATACTTATTTTATTGACTCCTGAAAGATAAAAAGAAATCCTCAAGGATTTCACCACAGAAGGTTGGAACTAAATACTGTAAATCATGTAGTCTAGGGCCTTACCATTCCCTGCATTCAGCTTCTTAAAATTTTGTATTAACTCTTATGATACCAACCTGCCTGGAAAAAGATTTAATTTAAAACCTTCAATTAAAATGTTTTAAAGACTAGCTTGATGGCCACTGAAACAAAAAGTCGAGAATATGCTTCCATCTTCAGGGTCAAGAGATTGGTATCTGAGAAACCAGTATTGCAGTGACCTTGGAAAGGCATAGATTTACCAGCTCTCATTCTTTTATTCTAAAAATTATTGCCTTTACATTCCATCAAAAGATATACACATACACATTTTTTCTATTGATTTCTTATATTAACACAACAAATATAAAGATATACATGCAAGCATACATACATACATCATACATACATACATGCATGCATGCATAGCCAGGTCAGTTGGGCACCGTTTGTGAGAAAAACAGCACCATGATGCAATTCACTCTGCCAGAAATTTGGAAATGACATACTGTACTGCTTGGTATTCATACCTAATACAAACATTTCAGTGTTTAGATGTCAATCTGAGGATATGTACTGAGAGTGATAAAAATCAAGTATCCAGTCAACATCATGGTGGCGACATTATGCCTCCATTCATCTTCCCACACAGCCTCAGACTCAACATGGAGGCTTACATCAAGTGCCTAGAGGAGGTAGTGCTCCCCTGGGTCAAGAGGGTGGCTACTGGAAGACTCTATGTCTGGCAACAGGACTCTGCACCATGTCACACAAGCATGGCTGTCAGACAATTTCTGTGATCACATCACCCCTAACATCTGACCACCTAACTCCCGAGACTACAAGCCCCATGATAATTATGTGTGGGGTGCAGTTGTGTGAGAGATCAACAAAACTCCTTGTTACACCAAAGATGAACTGAAGGCAAGGATTATGGCAGTGTTCACCAACTTAAACAGAAGCGTTGCAGGAGATTCCGAAGTCGTGTGGAGGCTGTGGTTGAAGCCAGTGGTAATTTTATTAAATAAATTTACTCTTTAGTATTTCAAGATTTTTTTAATGTAATTTTGGTGAATACATCTGTTAAAATGAGATGTCAGTGTTATTTTCATTTTTGCATAATTTACACAAGTTTATTCACTGTACCCTATCATCATCATCATCATCATCATCATCGTTTAACGTCCGTTGTCCATGCTGGCATGGGTTGGATGGTTTCACTGAGGTCTTTAGAGCCAGCGGCTGCACCAGGCTCCAGTCTGATCTGGCAATGTTTCTACAGCTGGATGCCCTTCTTAACTCCAATCACTTTGAGAGTGTAGTGAGTGCTTTTCATGTGCCACCGGCACAAGAGCCAGTCAGGTGGGCTTGGCATCAATCACGTTCGGATAGTGCTTTTTACGTGCTACCAGCACAAGAGCCAGCCAGAGGATATTGGCATTGGCCACGATCGGTTTGTGCTTTTTACAAACTGCATCTGATCTAGGCTAACTCTCTCCCTAATTAGTTGGGCTATAACCCTCTCTGAAACTTCCATCACTTGATCCAATGATATGATACCCCTCCAGTTATTTCTATCTAAAGCATCACCTTCCCTTTGTAGCAGTTGACTATAGTGCTGCTACACCAGTCATTGGGTATGACTCCTTCATGTATCACCTGGTTAACTATATGGGTGACTAGGCTGTAGCCAACACTGCCAGATATTTTAAGCATCTCTGCCTTGATTCCTGATGGGCCAGGTGCTTTCCCTGTCTTCATATTCTTAATTGCTTTATCTACCTGGGTGCTGTTGATTCGGATAGCTGGTCCCTCGATTGGGTCAACCTTTGGCAGACACTCCTCCTCCCATTCATTCTCCACATTCAGCAGTCTTTCATACTGGCTTCTCCAAGCCTCTTTCTTTGCAGAATATATATATATATATATATATATATATATATATATATATATATATAGTTTCAGTCATTAGACTATGGCCATGCTGGGGCACCACCTTGATGAATTCTAGTCAAATGAATCAACTTCAGCAATTATTTTTTTAAGCCTGGCATTCTATTGGTTTCTTCTACCAAACTGCTAAGTTACGAGACGAGACGTAAACACATCAACACCAGTTCTTATGTGGTGGTGAGGGACAAACATATACACAATGCCTTCTTTCAGTTTTTGTTTACCAAATTCACTCAGGAGGTGTTAATCAAGTAGAGACTATAGCAGCAGGCACTTGCCCTAGATGCCATCCAGTGCAGCTGAACCTGGAACCATGTGGCAGGGGGAGCAAAACTTCTTAACTATATGGGTACACTTGTACTCTCTCTCTCTTTGCAACCCAAAACAAAAGTCATTTCCTTCCCTACAGGTAAAACAACCATAGCTTTCTTTTGGAACAGGTGAGGAGTGTTTCCATTGCATGGATTGTCTCTTTATCTCTGGTTGAAAGTGATGAACCCAACACTCATCCTGGCTTAGGAAACATTCAACGAAACCAGCTAGATCTGCCTCAAACAATATCAGATTTTCCCTTGATCGGCCTGGTGTACTTTCGATCAGGTATCAGAAGACATGGCAGCCGCCAAGCAGAAACCTTTGTTATGCCAAGTTCATTGTGCAGAATATTATCAACCCTCTCACAAGATATGCTAATAGCATTGGTTATTTGATCTATAGTCAATTGCCTGTCATTCATCAGCATGTGATAAACACAATGTTCTCTTTGGTGGTTGGCAGTTGCAGGACTTCCAGGTTCTGGGTCATCTTCAAGACTCTCCCTTCCCTTCCTAAATTTAACCGCTCACATTTGCTCTGTTGATAAAGCTGGGGCATCATCCCCTAATGTCGCAACCATGTCAGCATAAATGTTGTTGAGGGCAAAACTCTTGCTGTAGTTGTTTGGTAACACCACAGTGCCAAATTTTGTCCAGTTTCAAAGGAAGTCACTACTAGTTACTTTTGAAGTCTTTGAACAGTCAAGTGTCAGTTTACCTGATGGTGCAGAGGCTTGAAATTAAGATTTTTTTTGTGTTTGGTTATGCTTTTCTTTATCCATTATGAAGTGTTAGTCTTGTGTGCTCTAATGCATTTGAATGGTCATAGTAGAAAATTAGCAATTTAGGTCCTGCCTATTACAAATTTGGTAAGGATTTGTTTAAGTTCTTTCTGAGCTCTAGTCAATTTGCATTATCTCAATTATTTTTTAACTTTGCCAGGATTTTGCAATCAATATACTCACCATTGTAGAAACTTAAATATCCTACTTAAATAGGAGACTAGGACTATCAGTTTCCAGTAGCTTTAGTGATGTAATGAAAATTGTTCCTTGGTTTACCAAGAACTATGCCACATCACTCATTTTATCTTTTATAATCAAAATGTTAATATCAAGTGTGAAGCTATACACACAAAAACATGGCCAAACACACATGCATGAAGATGTTTGTGTGTGTACGCATGCACGCACGCATGTGTGCATGCATGCATCTTAATGTTTATGCTCAAAACCTAATACTAACATGTGTTTTGTCTCTTATTTGTTTATCCCTAATATGAAGAGGTTTCTATTGTTTGAACTAACAGTTTCTTCTTCTCAATAAAATAATAAAGATGAAGTTTTTTCTTACATTGTTTATTGCTTAACTGCATTCTGTAGATGACTTTTGTTTATTTAAAATTTATTTTTCAGTTCTCCCAAAGTAGTTTCGACGAAAAGCTCTTATAATATTTTTCTTGCTTTCTTATATTTTCTAATAACATTCCTTATTTTCCAAATCAAAAATTTTCTGAAGATTTTTGTATCATGTGAATTCTTTAAATACTGTTCATCCAAGTAAGCTTCTTGTGTTAGATACTATGTTAGATTTACTGAGCTCTTGGTATATTTTAAGGATGCTGTTAATTTATTTAAGGGAAGCCCATGAAAAAATATCCATTTTATTTTTTATTCTTCTGTATTAAATGATAGTCTTGTCTGCTTTTTTTTTAAAAAAAACTTTATTTATAAATATTTACAGAAAAGTTTTCATGCTTTTAAATTCTATTTAGTTCCATCATCATTCATCATCATCACCATTATTGTTGTTATTAGTGCTATACATTATTCACCACTTTTTTCACTTCATTCAGTTGATTTCAAAGCCATACACTTTTTTTTGTAACCTATCCCTGCAATGTATCCTCATCTACTGTCCTTGTGGCAATAAAGAAATAGCAAACATGACAGCAACTGTATTGTTGCTCCTGCTACAACTACTACTTTCAGGTTCAATAAAATAAGATACCAGTCAAATACTGAGGTTGAGAGGTATTGAATAATCCCTTCCTCCAAGATTTCAGCCCTTTTGTTCATGGAGTTCAAATTCTGCCTAGATGAACTTTGCCTTTTATTCTTTTGGTGTCAATGAAATAAGTATCAGCTGAGTACTGGGATCGATGTAATCAATTAACCTTCCTCCCTAAATTTTAGGCCTTATGCTTATAATAGAAAGGATTATTATTGCGTATTGCATTTTTTCCCTACATAGCTATCTTCTCAGCTTTTAAAAAGTTTTTAGAAATTTACTATATTGTAGAATTAATTCTTTATTTAGCTATTCACTCTGTTTACCATCATTACTGTTATTATTGCTTTTCTGTTTTATGGAAAATAGATTTCTTTGTCCTTATATAAATTGTAGATAACTAAAATAAGCAATGCTTCCCATCTCCAGTCTGAACATGCTACATAGAATATTTTAACTGTCTCTCCTCTCTGCCACATTCATTTCTATTATGACCTTTTGCTATCCTTTGTGTTGTACCTCATATTTTTGAAGTCTCCAACTGCTCTGCTAACATTGTTTCTTGTTATTTAATGGAAAACAGTGCATTTTCTTTTGAAGTTTCAGCAAATATAATAACAATAAAACACATAAATAGATTAAGCCATGTATATTATTTTTCTTCTTCTATGCACCCTCATGTGTTAGCTGATTGATATGCTATGTGGAGAGACAACTAAAACATAGGAAAATATTTTTTAGTGTGTTCTTTCGAAAATCCATAATTTTTGTCTTTTTTTATGTTTGTATTTCATTTAGTCTCCAATGTTGATTTAACAACTCTGTTGCAATGAATTCTCCCACTGTGTGTGTGTGAATGTGTAATATGCCCTTACTTTATGTAAAACAAAAGGTCTGGGTGAAAATTTTGCATTGTGGATGGAATGTCTTTGAAGGTTAAAGAAATTTGTGTACAATATGCATTCATAATGATACAACTTGAATTATTTTAGATGAAATTTTAGGTAAGCTTGTCTGCAAACTAATTTCAGTTTCCCACTTCAAGCCAGTTCACTTCACTTGCATTGCTATTGCCCTTTTTGGGATTAGGTTACTATTTCATTCCCTTTCTATATAAACTTAAGGCTTCGTACTAAAGCTTAGATCCCACTTATTGTTAACACTGGGGTATTTTTTAAACTGATGCACACTAACACACATGTGTAGAGTTTTCTTCTTGACATGAACATCAAATATGGATTTAGTTTTGTCAATGCTTTTACAATGTACATGAATTTTAAACACAGAAAAATTATAACTATTCAAATAACTGGGTTCTGAATAATATGCTTCAAGTACTATTAGTAAATTTACCAATTGAGCAAATATTAGCAAAATTAGTTGCAAAATAAATATTTCAATTTTCTAGTAATCTGTGTTTGCCATTTTTCCCATTTGCAATATTTATAGTTTAGTCATGTTGAAGTCAATTTGATTTCTTACTAAGAATTTTAATTTGTGAGTTAAATTGGTTTTAAATAAAATTTTAAATAAATATTGTATTAATGCAGATATTTTGAAAATACCTCAAGGAGTGATGACCATGCCCCTGCATAGTTTGTTACATGTTGCCCTTTGGCAAGGCATAGCACCCGTTCAGTCACCCTGCCAGAGATAGGGCAAAGTCATGACAGATTGTGAAGAGGTAGCAGAAAAGCTCAACTGAGCCAATGATGCTTTTTCCATTGATGTTCAGTGAAGGAATCCAAGAATATCAAGTCAGGATCACCTACATCTAAAAACTGCAATGCATCCATAGGGGTGGAGCATCCATGGTTGTGTAATCAGCTCATGAAAGATTCACTTTGATTCAAGCTCCCAATTCAAATTCATAATAATGGAATTGGATGGTGACAGAAAGTTATGAGAATCTACGAAAGTAATGAAAAAAAAAAAAAAAAAGAAAACACCAGAAGTTTACTATTATATTAAACTTACAAACTAATATATTTTCCAAAACAAAAATACTTCCAATTTCCCCAACAGAAATCTAATTTATGAAGCAGAACATTGATTCTGATAAATTTGATTGTATAATTTTGTTGCATTTGTATTTTTTTTTAAACCTAAAAGGGTTGTTTTTGTTTTGAGTGTTGACAAAAAAAAAAAAAAGTTTTTAATCATTTCTGACCTCTTTTGTGTTAACTCATGTTAAACATAGCTAATTAGTCAGTTTTAGGGATTTAGAAATATTCCCAAATTTCAACTGTTATTGATATTTGGTTCCTTAATGAGATATTCTTCCTATAAAGAGTAACTGAGTACATATTGTGGTGTGCAGTTGGTAATTGGAATATTGTCTGGATCATTAGCTTTTGACTTGGCTTTTAAACTTACATTTACTGCTTGATCAAATGAACTTCACTGATTGATATTGGCACATACTATTGATTTTTCATTGCATTGAGAAGCATATTTACCTTTTAATCTTAATAGTAAATGAAATTAACTTTGAGTGCTTGTAGACATTTGAAAATGTTGACTGCAATAATGGAGCAGAAGTAACTAGTTGCCTTGTTGCTAGTTGTAATGTCTTTATAGCATAACAATTAGAGTTTGTGGTGGATAAAAAATACTTATGGAGGCTCTATTGATATTAATATGTTAACTCGTATTAACTATAGTCAATATGAATTATAATAATGTATATAGAGGAAAAATGTAATTCTATTTGGTAGTGAAATTTAAATCATGAGTAGGCTTTTCAGTGTAAATAATTTTGTATAAAGGAGTATAATGGATACAGTTGTAGATTTTATGGACATGAGATAGAACTTGTAACAATTACCTTAGGCTAATATTAGTCATCAGAGCTAAATAACACAAAATGATCAAAGAGTAATTGAACCTTAATAGTCATAATTATATCTCGGCATCAAGCAAGTAGCTTAGTAGATCTTTTACTCATTTAGAATAATTGTCATATTAATTTCCCTTTATTATTCTAGGATTTATTTTTGATCAGATCATCTTTTGTCCTCCATTAATTTATTTGTTGTTTCTTTGCCACCTCCACTCTTGAATCATGTTATGTATTCTACACAGTACTCTAATAGTGTTTGAAATCCTCAACCCTAAGATGATTTTGTTAATATGAATGTCTCTTTAATTAAGCCTTGTTATATATTTTGTTCTTCTGTAGGGGAGTGGAGGGAGTGTCACTGTAAATTCACTATTGTCACCACACTGTATTATATTTTGCATTTTTGATTCACATTTCTATGTAAAGAACATGTGTAAAATTAATGAGAATTAAATTCAAAACTTCATAATAGTCTCTTTGTTATTTTAGTATTCATTTTTTCCATTCTAACATGAGATCTTCTTGCTCATATTTAGTTAGACTAATCCTTTTATTTTAAGTGAGTTGCTGTTATGGAGTTAGAGAATGAAATAAGTGGTGTATGAATTTTACAGCTGAATAGCTTTCCTTATGTAAAACACTCTGATGTGGTGTAAGTTGATTTAATTCCAACATGGCTTAACATTTTCATGCTAAGTACAAACTGCAGCATCCACAATTTTGTTGATTGAAAAATAAATTACACTACCTATGAATATTTTCCTTCTGTTTACACCATTAACTTACTGAAAACAATATTACATTGTTATAGTTTAGCCATTAGTCAAGCAGATTTATGATAAATGGTTTTCAAGCTGCGATCATCTTGTCTTTCTCGACTTTGCTTATTTTATGTCACACTGTCTATGTCTTTTCCATTTTTTAAAGACAGTGTGATTTGAGAGAGATTTAGCTACTATTCCCAATAAGTCAAGTGACCATATAAAGGTTACTTCACTAGATGTGTATGTGTGTTGTAGTTGTTATGAATATTGTATGCAGTTGTTCCATTTGATAGACTTTCTGGAACACTTTTTTTATTATCTGTATTTGCAGTTCTAATATTTTTTTCTATAGAGGGTTCTTCTGAACAAGTTGCTTATACTAAGTTCACTCTTCACTTGGTATGCTTGTATAAGATGTGGGGATCTAGTACCTGTAGATATTGCTAACAAAAGAAGCTGAAGTGAGAAGTTTTGAAAATCTTTTTAGTTGTGATATCATAAGTTATATATTAGTCAAATGTTATCCATCATTCTTCATAACAACAAATACCTTATATTCAACATATAAGTTATAAAAAAAAAGAATAATAATAATGTTGGATAGTAAAGCTAAATTATTGAAGTGTAGTCTCTCACCAGTCTTCATCCTCACACCAAATTATAATAGATATGTGATCTGAAATCATAAGGATATTATAATCTGTGAATTTGACCCTATTAATTGACTGGTATCCACTCTGTTGAACCTGGTGGGATTTGAACTTGTAAAGTTAATAACACAAATCGCTTTTTCCAACAGTTTGCGAATCCACCCCTCCCCCTTTATAATATAATAGTTTAAAAAAAGTTGTTTACTGAAAAAATCTTACATTCATGAGGTATACCTTAATTTTGATTAATAAATATCTGAATGTGAATATGTTGCTAAATGAAGCTTAATTAGTATTTCTGGATCTTTGTTTAAAGCTGAAAGCATGATGGCTCACCATTGCATCACTTAATAGTAATTAACATGAATCATAGCTAATTCTCTCATTTTGGATTCAGTGAGGCATATTTTATATTTAATTCAATAAAACAGGTTTTGTATTGGGGAGGGGAGAGATGTGAAAAACAAACATGCTTTCAGATGATCTGAATATTACAGAAATGTTCATGCAGACATGCACACACATAATGTATGTGCACACATATAACAAGTATGTGTGTGTGTATATATATATATATATATATATATATATATGTATGCATTCATGCTTTAACAGAAAATATATTGATATTTTGGTATAAATCTTATATGGCAATACATTTATAAATGCTTACATTAGTTATTTTCAAGGTGCCATTTTTATGACTGATGTATCAGATCATATTTTTAATTGAACACAACATTCAAAATTAACTTGTTTGATGACAGTAGTACTTGCCATTTGATCATCTATTTTTAACCAACACGTGTCCTCGGGTGAAAAAAAAAATTTTTTTCTGTTTTTATAAAATTCATGGCTTATTTTAAAATAATTAAAGTCTCACAGTTTGCAGTTCTAAACAAGCTGCAATGCTATTAAAGCCTTAAATTTGTAACAGTGCTAACTTCAACTTTATTGTTCAAAACAGATTTTGTAAATCATAAGTAAACACAAATACAATAAGAGTAATGAATCTTTCTTGAATTAATTTTGATTGGATAAAATTAAATAATTGATCAGTAAGGTGGGGAAAACATTAAAAGAACAAAAAAAAAAAAAAACTTTTTTTTTATCAAATTAAATTTAAAATTAAGTTGTAAATTAGCCAAATGTGGTCATTAGAAATGTGCATTTCTGACTCCTGTTTAATCATATCAGTTTAAGCTCTTTAATAACAATGTTCCTCCAACATGGTTTATTGCCAATGTCAGGTTGTGTTGACTTAGCAAAATAACCATTTGCAATCATTACTAGTATCTTATGTTGCATTTGAGCTTAGAACTTGGCTCTATTTTTCTGTCAATCTCAAACAGCAGAATCCCTGTAAAAACTGTGTATGACATGGAAATGAATATCCTTGCCAGAAAAGTTTGTTAACCATTCTTTTCGTTTCACTGCCCACACTTATCTATGTGAATGTGAATCACACTTAACGCCATGCATTGGGAACTGCTTATTGCCAACATAAGTAATCTTTAATTTCACTGCGTACAATTTACATCTATAAAGTAGCAAATATTTTTACATTAATTACATCTCTCACAAATAAATGCCTAATCATCTCTAATAACCTCTTGTGAAGAGTGTTATATCTACTACAGTCATCATAGCATCTTTTTTTTTTTTTTTTTTGTTTTGGTCAGAAAATACTACAGTTCTGAAAGGGCTGCAAATAAAACTATGTTGAAACATGTTCATTTATTAAGCTATGCTCAGAATAATATATCCAATCTCCCCCCCCCCTCTCTCTCAACTCTGCTTCTGATTGTACTAGTAGTCTCTGCACTCGTATAACTGTCTGATAATTCCATTCATTCACACTTAACTCCTTTTCATATTTCCATCTCTTCCCCTAGCTGTATTTTATTTACACCTAAAGCCTGTGGTAGATATTTTGATTAATTCTTTCTATACACCATTTACTTCCAATGTTTTAAATTAAACATTAATCACAATAACCTAACTCGCTTATATTTATGTTGACCTACTGTAGGTCAACATATATATAAGCATATATATGCCAAGAACTTTGCACTTCTCAGATTAATTAAAATATTCTTGGTAAATGAAGATTTAGATTAAAGATGTAAATATATACTCAAAAATATCATTAGTTACTATTTACAATTAATGACACCCTTGGCTCAAACTTGAAAATTTACTGATGTTGGCTTTCAAGATACCCTACTTCTTATAGGTTAGAATGAATTCTAGTTTTGTATAGTGTTTTGCACAATATTCAGCCATCCCTCAGCATTGTGAATTGCTCAGGCCAACACAAGTAATCTTTAATTTCACTGCATACAATTTACATCTATTTGGAAATCTATTTGTGGTTGCTCAATTTGCTAGAAATAGCAGCCAAATTTCCCTCATATCAACACTGCTAATTTAGCAAAAATGACAACTCCTTGAATAATGTAGTTTTAGAAGTGCCTGAACAAAAAAGGGGATGTCATGTCTGGAACATCTCTGACCATAGGGTAGAACTAACTTTTGGTTAAACAAAAACAACTGTTTATTCCACTGAACTACTAGGATTTTTCATTTTTCTTTCAAAGCTTTGCAAGAGAGGTCTTTTAAAATTCTATTCTAGTAGAAGTGGTGTTAGATTTTTAAATTGTCTTGTGGGAGAAACAAGTACCTTAGCTACTTCAACAACAGTCAATAGAAGCAGCCTTTTCACTTTGTGAGTATGTCATATCTAGCCCTTTAGTGTTCGCATTATTCTGCCAAAATTAATGCTTTTTTATCCACATTGTTTTGAACTAATCATGCATTATCTTGTAGCTATGAGATCTTGATGAGGTAGCTGTTAATTTTTAAAACAATATTGTAGGGTTGATGTGAGAGGCCAGATCTGGCCAGTTTGAACATAAAACAGGCAGAATACTTTTGGCTGGATATGGCCGGTTTAAATGCTGAAGGGCTAGACTACAAGTAAGTTGTCAAATCTCTTTCACGACTTAGTGTTTCTTCATTAGCTTGAAGTAAGTTATAATAACGGTCATCTTCATAGTAATTTCCCTTTATTTAATGGTCATTTTCATAGCATTTTTGTTTGTCTTAATAACTGACGAGATGCCAGAGCAGACTTCTGCCCTGACATCCGAAACTGAGTTTTATTATGGCAACCAACTAATTGTCTCATATTATATTTTATATATACACACACACCCCAATGCAAACACAGTATGTACAAAAGAATTCAGTTTAGGCTAGTCAAGTGCAACACATCAACATTTAATCATATAGAGCACAATTACAGTTAGCACATGAACAGCAGGACCATTTCTTTGAGGACCTCCCTCAAACTACCTTGATATGAAATGGTAAGCAACTGCATCATCATTTTTAGCAATTTTAATGGACTCATTTGATAAGAACACAATAGATTTTCCTGTATATAAGTACTTATATATTTATATTACGGTGGTAGAGTTTAAGCCTTTAGCATTTAAAGTGGCCATATTTGGTCAAATTATTCTATTTGTGTTTATGCTTAAATCAGCTGGATCTGGCCTTTAACATCTACCCTACAATGTCATTCTGAATATAAACAATCATATCAATGAAATATTGAAGCTATGAGATAAGCATTGATTAATTCAAACCAATGAGAATAATTAAGCATTACATTTGAGAGAGTTATCTGAATGCTAATGAGTTAAAGAAGAAACAAAGAACTACAGTTGTTTCAAGTCCAGTGTTGATTTTCTACAGTCAGAAATCGTTTGGATGTCATGTCATATGCAGGGGTTAGTTCAATGTATTTTTACTTTCTCCCTATTCAGGTAATTTCCCTTTATTTAACGGTCAGTCTCATAGCTCTTTTGTTTGTCTTAATAACAGTCATCTTCATAGTAATTTCCCTTTATTTAATGATCATTTTCATAGCATTTTTGTTTGTCTTAATAACTGATGAGGTGCCAGAGCAGACTTCCACCCCGACATCCGAGTTTTATTGTGGCAGCCAACTAATTGTCACATATTATATTATAGATAAATTCCTTTATTTTACATAATATCGAGGTCTCATTCATTCTTTTGTTATATTATTATTATATATATATATATATATAATTGTACAGTGGAGGCACAATGGCCCAGGGGTTAGGACAGCAGACTCGCGATCATATGATTGCTGTTTCGATTCCCAGACCGGGTGTTATGTTTATTGAGTGAAAACACCTAAAGCTCCACGAGATTCTGGCAGGGGGTGGTGGCGAACCCTGCTGTACTCTTTCACCACAATTTTCTCTCACTCTTTCTTCCTGTTTCTGTTGTACCTGTATTTCAAAGGGCCAGCCTTGTCACACCACTCTGTCACGCTAAATCTCCCCGAGAACTACATTAAGGGCACATGTGTCTGTGTAGTGCTCAGCCATTTGCACGTTAATTTCACAAGCAGGCTGTTCCGTTGATCAGATCAACTGGCACCCTCATCGTCATAACTGACAGAGTGCCACGATGATGTCTACAAGTATGGTCTAAAATAGTTAAAGGACAGATTCTCAAGTGCTGTTGACTGGCCTTTGAAGAAATCTAATCATAAATATCCTCCTCTTCAGAATAAGTACCAGTGGGCATTGGGGTTGATGTAATTGATTAGCCCCACTCCCCTAAAATTTCAGGCCTTATGCCTATCACAGGAAGAATTGTTATTATTGCATTAATTTGGTTTGCTCATGTCTCGTGCATGTCATGAAGAGTTTACTGGATACTTCCAGCAGTAATTCTTGTTACTCCAATTAGTTTCAAACAGAACAGCATCACTCTGAAATTCTTATGTATTTATTATTCAGAGCAACCCTGGTATCTGTATAGTAAATATTTATAAGATTTTTAACTGTGAAGTGCACATGTATACGCATGTGCTCACACACTCTCATGTATGTGTGTATATTGGCATATTTCTATGTGACCATGTACATAGATCTGCATATGTGTATGTACGATTGAAAAGAAACCTTAAGTTTTGATTTGTGTTATTAAGTAATTTTATGTTCTCAGATTTATCTTACAATTAAACTCTGTCAGTTGAGAAACAAACCATTTTTTTTTCTTTTCTCAACCCCCTACTGACTTCAGGGTTATTTATTTTTTTCAATTGCTACTAGAACAAGAAGAAATGTAGCAGTCTCTTAATTTTAAGCTGTTGTTTCTTACTCGTTTATTTATTTTTGATGTTCCAAGTTGTTGAAATGCTATGTAACTGTATCTGTTCTCAAATGCTGACAATGGATGCATTGTTTGCTTGTGTGTGTGTGTGTGTGTCTAGTATTTTTTAAATTTCATTTACATTTAACAAATAGAACATTAAAATTCCTTTTTATAAGCAAAATGGAAAAACAAATAAATTTGTAATAAAAAAAATCCATTGCCAACAACAACAACATAAGATCTGAAGTAAAGCTAAGTCCAGTGTGTTCTTAGCTGTTGACAGAGCAAGTTTGTGTACACAGTTGTTATTGTTGTTCCCTTAAAAAATTGATAGCGTGTGGGGATGTGGAGAGACTTGACTTGGGTTGATATATAGAATTGCTTTACTCAGCCTCTCTCTCTCACACCTCATTCTTTCCCTCCTTCTATCTTACACTTATGAATTCTTTCTCTGTTGAAGTGAAAAAAATTTTTCTCTCCTCCAGAGTTGTTGGATGAACAAGTAATAATATACTGCTACTTCATGCTAGCTAAAGTTGATTTGGAGTCACCCCATAATCTCCTGCTCCTTTCCTTCTCTCTCACCCCTCCCTCTCTATTTTTTATGGGAACTAGTCAGCACAATATGATCTTTTATGTTGAGAATGCCCTTCCCCTCCCTCTCAGATTATTCTCTTGTTTTTATTTTTCGTTTTTGGCACTTCTGTTTTCTTCCCCACCCTGCCAGGTGTGAGGGTGGGCATTTTTTCTCATTCTTTCATTTACAGATCTTCTTCCTTCTCTCTCCTTTTTACTCAATCTTTTCCTCCCTTTCACTATTTCTGTTTTCCCTGTGTCTCTCTGCCCCTCTCTTGCCATACACATTTCTGGTGAATATTTTTTTTTATGTTCAAAAACTATTTAGAATTACTGCTAGATTTGCCCACATTTTTTCTTCCCATGACACTGTTTATAAAAAGTCTTTTAGTATTGATAGCAGGAATTATTTATGTTGCTTCCTGCCATTCCTCTTTTTTCTTCTTTTACTGCCTTAAAAACCATTATTTCGATGCATTGAGAGCATATCCTCAAAAAAATTAAGTCCATATCTCTTTAATTGTTACAGTGTTATATTGCTGGTTAGTTGAAATTGTTGACACTTTTTGCTTGCAATATCTTTTTCTTATGTTTTGGCAGAACCAAAACACCATCAGAAAAAATCTTTCAAGAATTGAAATGATAATTCACAAGTATGGCTCAGATGAGAGCAAAGATGATGTCTTGGACCAATGGTCACAATGCTTTTGGGGATTACAAAGGAGGTAATCAGGAAGGTTTTTAGCAAAAAAAATAAAATGAAAAAAAAGTATGATTATTTAGTGGATATTGAGGGTAAATTGTTCAGTTTACGGGCATAATAAAAGTAAATAAAAATTAAAGGGGAGATAATAAAAGGGAAGTCAACTTCTTATTATAATGGGCGTTAAGTCTGTCTGTCTGTTCCCTTTTAACGGTCAAATGGCTGGACCAATGGTCACAATGTTTTTTTGGATTATGAAAGAGGTTAATCAGGAAAAATGCGAAGAAGTATGATTATTTATTGGATATAGAGTTTTGTATTAATAAATCACCTTTTTTTTTTTTTAAACTCCGGCAACGAGGATTAAGTCTGGATTCTTCCCCCACCATATAGTTTGTGAATTTAGAGGGTTTGGATTTGTGATACTATCCCTATATTTTGCATCATAGATGGGCAGATTCCTAAAGATTCCACTTGCACAATCACAGCAAACAAGGCACGGGGTCAGACTTTATATTGTGTAAGTGTATTTTCACCCACTCTGATGTTTACACACAGACAGTTATACGTCACTATGTTTAGAGCAACAAACTCCAGTAATACGAAAATTAGTGTTGACCAAACAGAGTATATTGTCTACAAAGAAGTTTTGTAATTATACTGATATTATTGAAAGGAATATGATTCATAATTTAAATAAGGAAATTTGTGAACTTTGAGTATATAAGAGTATATGCAAGCGTAAAATAGTGTAAACAACTAAAATAAAAGTATATCTAAATAACTTTTTTTTAATACTTTTTATGTGGTGGTCAAAGGAAGGTCTGGCTTTTATTAGAGTGGTCCACATAACCATTCATGATACAGGGGCTGGGAGCCTATTTCAATTCGGGAGTAAATCGTTATTGCATGTCACTTAGTCACAGACACTTGTCATACTGCTGCAATAGAATACTGTATCACCAACAATAATGTGATTTCTCTAAGATATCGCCCAGTAATCTATCAAGTCCATTTACACATTTCTAAATACATACTGCTGTTATGACTTCCTTCCCTCATTTTATGCCTCCATCGTAGATGGGTAGATTTGCTAGTACCTATAATGATTATTCCTCACTTAAGCACAAGGCCATAAATTTTGGGAAAGTGTATGATGAATTAAATCAAACTCCAGTAATTGACTGGCACTTTCTTTTTTTTTTTTTATAGCTCCAAAAAATTGATGGGCAAAGTTGAATGTAACTAAATAGCAAATATATTTTGTATTTTGTCTGGCATTCTGAAGATTCTGTGTTCTTAGACTGGCCACTGAGTCACACCTAAATACAACTGTACTTATTCCTTCAGTGAATGCAGCATGTCTCAATTGTTTGAAAATTTTCTTTACAATCACAAGATACCAAGTTTACTTCCACTGGGTTGAGTTATCCTAAGCTGTCTTAGTAAAGTTAGGTAAGTGGAAATTGTGTGGAAGCCTATCAGATACATTGTATCTTTAATTCAGCCTTATCTCTCTCCTCCACATCTATGTCCATTCAATGAGTAGACAATTTAGTTGTTCAAACATAGGAACACTCTTCAGTGAAACTGATGAATCGCCATTTTTACTAATTATATTTGGCCTGGAAGAATAACATGCATAGTTGACTCATGTAGAGAGATTTTCTGACAAAAACATTACATTTACAAACACTTCAGTTTATGTAAGTAGATTATTTTCTTTTTTATTAATAAACTAGCAGAAATACCCGGCTTTGCCCGGGTTAAAGAGAATAATGAAATCTAAAAACGCCGTCTAGACTACGCAACCCTCAACTGTTAGTAGCTATGATACCATATTTCTACATTAATAACTCTCCAATCCATGCCAGCATGGAACATAGACATTAAGTGGAATGCCAGTCTCTCATCTAGGAGGGCCTTGAAATCAATGTTACCAACTGGGGACTATGTGTGTCGTAGTGATAATAAAAAGACCCAAAGGAGGTCTGCAACGAAATAATTTTACTCAACACTTTGCAAGTGAATCAGTGGAGGCAAAGATGCATCTCATTTACTTGACAATTTATGCACCACATTGCAGAAATCACAATGAAAGTATATCTGAAAGGGTAGTCTTACACTGTTGTACCGTTGAATTACAAATAATGCTCATCTGTTATGTTAGGGTTAAAATTTCATCAACATCAAAAATATATGAATTTTCATGGGAGTTATGGCCGTTATACATAGAATATAATTTCCAAATTTCATAAAGATCCGTTCAGTACTTTTGACGTAGTTTTGGATAAGAAAACAAATGACTAATGTGTGTGTTTGTGTACATGTGTTTGTGTGTGATGGGTGTATATATGTATAGATATCTGTATGCATGTATATATATGTATATATGTGTACATATTACATGTACATCTATATATATATATATATATATATATATACATCTACACATGTGTATACATATACATGTATGCATATAGATCTATATCTATATATATATATCTATGCATATACGTGTACATATACATCTCTTTCTCTCTCTTTCTCTCTCTCTGAAAGTATCTGTCATTACAGTATCGAAATGTGATTGTTTCAGTTAGAATAGTTTCATTTTTAAAGTGAAAGTATTTGACATGAGTGTTTTTGTTTCACTTTTGACACGTAATACTTAAATAGTGGAGGAGATATTATGTTGCTGTGGGCTCGAACTCTGCAAGAAGTTAAAATGTTTTTTGACTAAAACACAACTGGAACCCTAAGTAAGGCATGTGTAAAATTTGAATGAAATTGGTTGTGTAGTTCTCGAGTTTTAGGGATTCACACAGACAGACAGACAGACACACACACATTCTCATTTTTATATATATAGATTGTATTCACTTAATCAGTGTCAGATCAAGATAATGGTAGACTGTGACTCTGTTCAAAGTTTAACAGTCAGAACAGAATGTAATATGTTAGAGGCATTGTAAAAGGCTTCTATACAGCCCTGGGTTCTCAAGCTTTAAACATTGGGCTTGCTGTATCTATATATATAAAAATGAGAATGTGTGTCTGTCTGTCTGTCTGTCTGTCTGAATCCCTAAAACTTGAGAACTACGCAACCAATTTCATTCAAATTTTACACATGCCTTACTTAGGGTTCCAGTTGTGTTTTAGTCAAAAAATTTTTAACTTCTTGCAGAGTTCGAGCCCACGGCAACATAATATCTCCTCCACTATTTAAGTATTACGTGTCAAAAGTGAAACAAAAACACTCATGTCAAATACTTTCACTTTAAAAATGAAACTATTCCACTAACTGAAACAATCACATTTCGATACTGTAATGACAGATACTTTCACAGAGAGAGGAAGAGAGAGAGAAAGAGAGAGAGAGAGAGAGAGATGTATATGTATACATATAGATGTATATGTACACGTATATGTATATATATATAGATCTATATGCATACATGTATATGTATACATATGTGTAGATGTATATATATATAGGTGTACATGTAATATGTACATATATACATATATACATGCATACAAATATCTATACATATATACACCCACCACATACACATGCACACAAACACACACATTAGTCATTTGTTTTCTTATCCAAAACTACGTCAAAAGTACTGAATGGATCTTTATGAAATTTGGAAATTATATTCTTTGCATAACGGCCATAACTCCCATGAAAATTCATATATTTTTGATGTTGATGAAATTTTAACCCCAACATAACAGATGAGCATTATTTGTAATTCAACGGTACAACAGTGTAAGACTACCCTTTCAGATATACTTACATTGTGATTTCTGCAATGTGGTGCATAAATTGTCAAGTAAATGAGACGCATATTTGCCTCCACTGATTCACTTGCAAAGTGTTGAGTAAAATTATTTCGTTGCAGACCTCCGGCCATTTTGTTCTGTTGTTAATTCTGTAGATGACCTCAAACACAAAGTCTTTCCCAACTTTAAACAAAACTACCAAAATCACAATTGGCTATGTGAAAGAGCAATATTAGCTCCAAAAAACGTAGCTGTTACAAAAATTAATCAACACCTGATGCATTCTCTTCCCGGCAATCTTCAAACTTACAAGTCTGTTGATACAGTTCCAGATACAAATGAAGTGGTGAACTATCCTCCTGAATTTCTCAATTCGTTGGAGCCTCCAGGACTACCTCCCCACATATCACTTAAAGTTGGAACGCCTGTTATGCTGCTCCGCAATCTGGAACCACCAAGACTTTGCAATGGAACACGACTCGTGATAAAGAAAATGATGTCACATGTTATCGAGGCTACCATTCTTTCTGGATGTGCAAAAGGGGATGACGTCTTTATTCCAAGAATTCCTCTTACTCCATCAGGAGCAGACATTCCTTTTACATTCAGAAGACTAGAATTCCCCCTTTGTGTGACTTTTGCCATGTCCATAAACAAATCTCAGGGTCAAACACTGTCTGTAGCTGGTCTTCTCTTGGAAGAGCCCTGCTTCTCACATGGACAACTGTATGTTGGCTGCTCAAGAGTGGGCAGCAAAAAACCCTATTTGTATATGCTCCACAAGGGAAAACAAGGAACATTGTTTACAACGAGGTGTTATAATCACAACAGCAAGAAAGTATGTACATGATCAGCTTCTTTTACGAAACTTCATTGACTTTCATATATTTATATTGATATACATATATATACGTGTGTTTGGGTGCGTGTGTGTATATACATCTCTATATATAAAGAGGATGCGTAGTCTAGACGGCGTTTTTAGATTTCATTATTCTCTTTAACCCGGGCAACGCCGGGTATTTCTGCTAGTATAATATATAGTTCAACTCAACATTTAATACAATATCTAAAAGTATTTTTGTTTCTGACCAAGTCGTAATCATTTTGTATGGAAACTTTCTAAATGATTAGTATATAATTCCATATAATTTCTCATTGGTTTAGAAGTGCTTGCAGGGTAAATTTTCAAAGGATTTTTCATATGTATCGGTTTTGTAACTGAATATGCTGTAATAACTATTGTTTTCAGAATTGATTATAAATTTTTGAACTAAACAGCTTTTTTGTTTATACTGGCAGAGTTTTAAAAATGCAAAAGAAAAATACTCTTAATTTTTGTTCTTATCAATGTATTCATCAACTATTTACAGATATTAGCAGGTCAACGAGGACATGATACATTTATTTTGATTGTCTTCTCATGGTCATTTCTTCTATTATAAGAAAGTGTAAGGAATATTTACTTTTAATAAACATTCTAGTTGTGAAGAGTTTCTTCATAAATTCTAAGAAATTAAGATGTCAAAAAAAAAAAGAAAAGATAAAAACGCATTCCCAAGAATTTCCAATGCTGCTTTTACAGGGAAAGTAAACATTTGTGCCTGCTATGAATATTTCTTTGGAAAATATCTGTTGCTCTCTCTTACAGCTGATTAAATACAATAATTAGAAATCTGAATCAGCTAAGCCCAGAATAAACAGTCAAAGAGGTGTGTTTGTTCTAACAGTTTGATTATTGTTTTTAAGGAAATTGCTTGAAGTATATTAAAAAGGAAAAAAAAAAGAGAAATAATTACCATCCAATGACTCTGACATCAGTGTAAAATTAGTAATTTTTTTGTTTGTTTTTTTATTTTAGATACTGGCTAATTATTTACTTTCAGGAGTAGAGCAAGTGATAGTGATACAATAAAATACTTTATAGGGTCAACTGTATATTTGCAATTTTTATGGTCACAACTGAACATTTGTCTTAAAGGTTTCCCTATAATGAGAGCTATTTTAAGAATTTCTTGGACAATCTTCTAATCATGATCATTGAGTTACAGGAAATTTGACTTAGCTTTTTTAATATCAGTATGATATTCACATAGCATCACCCTTTTTTTCTTCCTTTTTTAAGGGTCCCTTGATCCTTTATCTGGTGATCAGTGCAGAAACGAGGGATAGATGAGTGGCTGGTGAGAGTTGTACAAGCCATGTACACAGATGCTACCAGTAAGGTGAGGATTGGCAATGAGTACAGTGAAGAAATCAGGGTACAAGTAAGAGTTTGTCAAGGATCAGTTCTAAGCCCCCTCTTGTTCAGCATAGTCCTCCAGGCAATAAGAGGAATTTAAGACAGGCTTCCCCTGGGAGCTCCTCTATGCTGACGACCTTGTTCTTATAGTTAAATCACTACCAGAACTAGAGAAGTTCCAGGGATGGAAGCAAGGTCTAGAATCAAAGAGCCTAGCAAAACCTAGCAAAAACCAAACTCTTAATAAATAGGAAGGCAGACAAATCACAAGTCCCTTCAGGTAGATGGCTCTGCTCAATCTGTAGAAAAGGTGTAGGTAGTAACTCTGTAAGATGTTCCTGGTGTAAGCTTTGGACACAAAAGGTTCAGCAACATCAGAGGAAGGTTGGACACATAAAAGGTGCAGCAACATCAGAGGAAGGTTAGCAGAGAAAATAGCTTTTGTGTGTGGTAGCTTTTGTGCATAGGAACAATAAACACCAAAAATGTACAGAAAATAGACTCCACCAGCTGCCATGGGGGTAAGCTAGAGGTAGTAAATAGCTTCTGTTACCTAGATGATCAAGTTAGTAGCGGAGGTGGATGCTCCGAGAGCATAGCTGTCAGAATAAGATTAGTCTGGGCAAACTTTAAAGAGCTTCTACCTCTGCTAGCAACAAAAGGCACAGAGTGAAAGGCAGATTGTATGATGCCTGTGTGTGAACAGCTATACTACATGGCAGTGAAACATGGGCTGTGACATCCGAGGACACATGTAGGCTTGAAAGAAATGAAGCCAGTATGCTTCACTGGATGTACAATGTCAGTGTGCATGTTCGACAGTGTAAGCATCTTTTTACATGCAGGTGGCATGTAAAAAGCACTTTTCAAACGTTGAAAGTGGTTGAGCTCCTTTCAAATGTTGGGCCTCACAAAGGCAATGACCTTTGGTATTATGTTGTGCCTCACAAAGGCAATGACCTTTGGTATTATGTTGTGCCTCACAAAGGCAATGACCTTTGGTATTATGTTGTGCTTCAGAAGACCCATCAAGCCAAGTAAAACCACAGTTGTGATAGATACAGTGTCGTGCAAATGGCACCCATGCTAGTGGTGCGTAAAAGCACCCATTTCACTCTTGGAGTGATTGGCGTTAGGAAAGGCATCCGGCCATAGAAACATGCTAAAACAGACTGGATTCTGATGCAGCCTTCCAGCTTGCCAGCCCTGGTCAAACTGTCCAACCCATGCCAGCATGGATAACAGACATTAATGATGATGATAACATTTGTTGCATCATGTGAACTCAACCTAATAGTTACATGATCATTAGTATTTAACATGGTTAGGATTTTGCTGTAGGGGCATGGTATGCAAAGAACCACAACTACTGCTTTACTTAGTTGTGGGACAACATTACTGAACTTGAACAGATATCTAGTCTACTGTAATGGTAACAAAAATGAAATTTGGGGCAATACAGTAAATAATTTAACAAAACATAAACGACAATGCATACTAGTTGGGATGTTAGAAGTTGGCCAGAGATATGGACAAAGTTAACTTTGTCCATACCTCTGACATTGGTGAGCACTGATATTCAGAAAGAGTAAATGTTTATCAGGAGCATTCAACTACTTTCTCAGGAATGGAAATAACAACACAGCTTCACTGTCAGCACACCCATGTGAAAGAAGCTTGTGTCTCTTAGATGTGACTATTTTGAGATATACCTACAATATTGAACTCTGATTTCTCCTCACCCCAAACTGATAAATCTTTCACCTTTTACAACATTAAATATTACAAAGCTCTTAGCATACTACAGAACTTTACTTCATACTCCTGTGTCCACTATGACTTTTCCTATTCATAGTACATCTGTTATCAGAACAGTTACATTAAATTGCTGTTTGCTCTGACCATAGAACACCACCACAGCTGCATCAACTGGACATTCTTTTCAAAGTCAGTTTTTCCCATATATTGCATATTTATTACCCTGCATATTGTGTATATTTAAAGTTTCAATAACTTAAATATATCCTTGTGAGCATAGTGAAACAAGAATAACATTCTGTCTTTTAATAAAGACATATTTTCTTTGTTGTGCTTATTCTTCAGGTTTTTTCTTTTTGGTTTTGAGAACTTGAAAATGATTGTGGAGAAATCTTTTCAACTTTAGTTACAAGACGTGAATTTGGTGGGAGGGGACTAGTCAATTACATTACTCCAGTACTCAACTGGTACTTATTTTATCAACCTTGAAAGGATGAAAGCAAAGTTGACCATTGTGACAGTTGAGCTCCCTATGTAAAGAAAGATGGAATTTTTCTCTGGCATACTAAAGACACTACTAGAGAATTGCAAGATACATTTACTCTAAAAGTAATATTTTTATGTTGGTTTCATGGCGCATAATTATTGTGACCATTATATTGCACATATACATACATTTATTGTTTACTGTGTACATTTATAAAGCTAGTAGTCTCTAAAATACTGAGTTAAGTAACTTTTCTTGGGTGTTTTTTTCGAGTTGCTTAAAGTTATCTTAATATTTCTAGAAATAATTTTTTTCACAAATTTTTTTTTGATCTTTTGAAAAGAATTGTTCATTTCATGAATATATATAAATCAGGTGTCACTCTCTGAGGAAATCGACTCATTATTCCTTTTACTGGGTGTTGAGGAATGCTTGGAACAATGGAGTACAACATTGAGGAAGTACACTCTATCATACTGAAACATAAGTACAGCTGGTTTCTATTAGCGCTACAAGCATCCTTCATCTCGAGATCCCCATTAATTTGAAAGCTAACTCATGTCTAATTAGCATAAGTATGAATAGAAAAAATACAAATGGTTGAATTGCAGTATAAATAGTAAGGAAAGATGTTACATTCATATCATTGCAACCTTGCATGTTTTACATATTTTTCTGTCACGTATTCACTACTATTTATCGTGGCTGTAGAAGTTTGGGTTATGCAAATGAATAAAGAACTGCAGATGAATGCTTGACTGTAAGACTTCATTACTGTCTCTATCAAAACTGTGAATGATTTTGTGAGATTTTAGTTGATTGATATAAATAAACCCCAATATATAAAACTGCAGATAAACATCCTCCAAAATCTTGATTATATTGAAAATTAATTGAAACAACAAAGGCAGACTATCCATTAGAAATATAACCATGAAAGACTATGTTGGGAACGAGAGACATGGTCACAATATTAAATACGATATGGAGTTTGTTCAGCAATTATGTCTTTGTTACTTTTGCAGACTGGCTGCATAGAAATTTAGCTCATGCCACATTGGTTGTGTTTCTCTTTGTTTTTGAATTGGAAGAGTGATGTTGAATGTGTCTAGAGGTGCCTCAGAAGTGTCAAGTTTACAACACTAGAACATTGATAAAAGGAAAAGGATGATAAACTTCTGAGAGTTCTGCAGAAAATTAACTATGACTATATTTAATACTACATGGTTTAGTGGTTTTTAAATCATGATCATTGAAAAGAAATACAAAAACGTCAGTTGGCCATAACTTCTTGCTTATAGTCACCCGTATTCAATTTGGCAGAAATTAAATAACAGTTAATTTTTATTGTTATTTTTAGTTGTAATAAATGTATCAATTAAACATTTTCCTTTGGTCTCCATCTAATTTAAACTATAATATTAATTGTTGTAAGCTTGCTTTAATCTTTTGACCTCTAATATTGGCTTGCACTCACACACTCTCTCTCTCTCTCTCTCTCTCTCTCTCTCTCTCTCTCTCACACACTCACACAAACACTCACACACACACACACACACACACACACACAAAATCAAATTATCTCTGAAATTAGCCTCAGAAATCCACCTGTTATAAATTAGAGTAATTTCTATTATGGTTTTTTTTTTTTTTTTTTTTTTTAATGTGAATGTTAGATGTTACTGTTTCTGATTGGAAGATTAGCTTCATGTTTCAAAGTAATTTTCTTATATAAATGGTTTTAGTTTTATACATTATCTTTGGAAGTGATTTCTTTCTGTTTTCTCTCTTCCTACTCTTTGGAATATTTGATGAGGAGTAGCAGCAACAATAATACTACAAGTGCATCAAATATTTGATAATAAATACGCGCATGCACACACACACACACACCTTATAAATGGGATATGTATATATCTTGAGTAATTATAATTTGTAATACTTAGTTTTGGAGTTGCGTAGCAGTTGAAATGAAGAAGTCAGTGCAATAGAGGATAAGAAATCTGAACATTGCATCTTCTCTATTTAAATTGCTTCAGTTAGGAAAGGAATATGTTTCACAAGAAACATTTAAGGTGCTGTTATCATGTATTATTTTGGCACATAACCACAAATTATTGTGAAAGAGAATGGAGAATTATGGGTATTTCTGCCTTCCACATTGGTATTAAGTATTGCAAGGAAAATGTATTGGTTCTAACTTTTATTTGAGATACATCATAGACTTAGCTCAGCAAGTGCTAAATATTCTTGAACCTAATTATAATTCCTAATGTAGACACAAGGCCATAAATTAGAGCAGGAGTAGTTGATTAAATTGATTTAGCACTGGATTAGTACTTTTCTTTTATTTCCCAACTCCACTAAGATGAATAGTGAAGTTAACTGCAAAGGTATTTTGTTCGCTTTGCAATCGAGTCAGTTTTCCAGCAATAGTATAATGTATAATATCATTTTAAACCTAATGATTTTAATAGTGATTTAACAAGCACAGGAGATGATAGAATCAGTAGGATGTAAGACAAAATACCTTGTGCTATTTATGTTTGGAGTTCAGATCCCTCCCATGTTGAGTTGCCTTTTGTGCTTCTATGTTGATACAATAAGTGCCAGTGAAGTAAGTATAAGAGTTGACTTGATCAGATAATTCCCTTCAAAGTGGTACCTCTGTGAAGTAAAAACCATCAGTATCATCATTGTTTTTTTTTTATATATATGCTTTTCATGGACTGGGTTTTTTTTTTTGAAGCAGTGGTTTTTGGTTAGTTGTTCCTGTTACCACCTCCTTTGGTTACATCATAGATATGCAGGGACACTGTGTACCTATTCTATAACTGGGATAAAGGGCTACATAATTGTTTATAATCTTTATATTATGATACTATTTAGAAAACCCCAAACTAGCCCCTAAATGACTGAAATATTTTGTCAGCATCTATCAAGTATTCCGTTGATCTTTATATAATGACATATTGGAGATCTCTTTATATGTTTATCTATTTAATTATTTCTGTATTTTTTATAACCAAAAGGGCAATTCTGAGCATAGTTTAAAATAGCAGTTCGACTGTTTTGTACACAAATCTAGTTATCAGTGTCATGATCCCAGCATTCACACTTCCAAACCCACAGTTGAAGAGTCAAATATAAAGCCAGTTCTGTATGTTTCTGTTGTGACTCATGATTTCCCTTGTTCAGATTTCCCTCACTAACCCACCTATTTAAGCATGGAAAGCAGTGAGAATAGTCAGTCATTAAGTATCATTACTCTGAAATTTGCCACTTATTTGGGAAGGAAATTTGTACTTGCATATTATTTGCACAAAGATATGGAAGGGAAATATTTGTTACTCTGTATGTATTTGTAAAATGACTTGTGTGAGAGAGAGAGAGGGGGAGAGCAAGTATGCATGTGCATACAGATTGGCTAAGTAGTTAAAAAGTTTTCTTTATAGTCATGAAGTCCCAGGTTCATTCTGCTGTGTTGTATATTAGGCAAGTGTTTTTTTACTATAGTTTTAGGTTCAGCCAAGCCTTTGAGTGAAATTAAGGTTGATAGAAACTGTGAAAACCCATCAGATAGATTGTACATGTAATTCAAAAAGGTAGCTAGTTTTAACACTGTCATGCTCATCCTACCTGGGGATTATATGAAGGATATAAGTGTTTGTGGAATACTTGACCATTTATTCGATAATTAAATGACTGTTCAGTTGATCAAACAATTGGAGTACTCAAAACTAACAGGCCTATTAGTTTTACTTTGCTTTTATACATTCATACATTCTTGCTTATAGGTGAAGCTTTGAAAAGGATGAATGTATGTGTTGAAGGGAAACAATGTTGAAACAAAAGCAGTGCAGCCAATTTTGTATTCAAATAGTTTTAATTTGGAGTGAGAATTACTTTGGCTTAATTTTGTAACAGGAACTGATTTCAGATTAATCATGTTTTTTGATCTGTACAAATTTATTTGAAAACTGCAAGGATAGAAGGGTGATTGTATGGCAGGAAGAAATAAATATGTTATGCTTTGTAAAAGCATGTCTTGAAAATAAATAGATTAAAGATAGTTTGTAATTTCATTATGTCAGATATGTAATGACTTCAGAGACTCTGCATTACTAAAATGATTATGTGAAAACAAAACAACAAAAAAAAAAAAACAATAAAAGTTTTTTTTTAATTATTCTTATCCATATTATGCATAGTATTGAGTCATCTCATAAATAATGCTCTTTTTTATACTTTTATTTTTCAAAATTAAGATAAACAAAGTTCTTTTTTAATCTAAAATATACTCTCCTTCATTTTCTACAATGCTCTTCCATTCTATCTGGTAGACCTGCAAGGCCCATCTTCCAAAATTCACTTGTCCATGATGAAAAACACTCCTCCAGTACAGTTCTGACCTCATATTCATATTTTTTCTGTCCAAATGATTTTGAAGACTGCAGAATAAATGATGATCGGATGGGGCAATGTCTGGCGAATATGGTGGGTGGGACATCATTTCCCATTCAAATTGCTCCAACCTTTGGAATGTCATCTTCACTGTATAAGGCCGAGCATTATCCTGATGGAAGAACACTTTTTGTCTTGAAACCAAACATGGTTGTTTTTCTTCTAGTGCTGACTTAAGTCACTCAAGCTGCTCACAGTAGATCTCCTTTGTTATCATTTGATTTGGGTTTAAAAGTTCAAAGTGGACTAAACTTTTCATATCCTACCAAACAGATAACAACACCTTACATGGGTGAAGACCTTCTTCAACCTGGGGTGCTAGTGTTTCCCCTTTCCCTACCCATTGTCTTCGGCACTTGATATTTTTATAGGAAACCCATTTCTCGTCACTATTCAGTCCAAAAAAGGTTCATTTGTGAGACATGACAGCAAAGAAGACTATGCATTCACTCTCTGCACATGATTAGACTCAGAAAGGAGCCCATTGACCCAATTTGCTGACTTTTCTGATGACATGCAGGTGTCGACGAATGGTTGAATGACCAAATCCAAGCTTCTCTGCTAGTTCCTCATTAGTTATGATGGGATTTTGTTCCACCAGGGTTTGCAGGACATCCTCATCAAACTCGAAAGATATTCCAGGATGAGGCTCATCTCCTAGGCTGTAGTTTCCGGCTTAGAATTTCTGGAACCACTGTTGACTTATTGTCCAATCCCCATATACTGCATTAATATTCCTTGCACTTTCCATTGCATTGTTGCTTTTATTGAACTCATAAAGCAAAACATGCCGAATATGCTCCTTTGTCACTTCCATTTTTGGCTTTTAAAATATGACTGTTAAAATTGAACTGCACTCTTCAAAACTTTCTCTAAGAATAAGTACAAGGTAAAATTACTACTTGCTTTTATAACAAGTTGATGATGGTGGTTTATCCTGTGCCCCTCTGACTTTTAGTTCATGCAATTGAAAAACCGCATTATTTATAGTATGACCCAATATTTAACCAAAGATTTCTAACTAAACATTAAGATATATGAAGAACACTTTTGCTTCATACATGCATTTTACACACACACATAAGGTGTAGAACAAGAAAAAAGAAACAAGACAAGTGAAGTTCATGATCAAAATTATTGATGCTCAGAGAAATGGATAGAGTTAATTATGATGTGTTTTGAGCATTGCTTTCCTTCAGAATAGGATTTTGAGTTGAACAAGAAGGAAAACAAGGAAAAATCAAAAGAAGTACAATCCAGGTTGAAAGTAATGAAGTTTTTGTTTGCATTATTTTTTTTTTTACTCACCTTCATGTATATATATAAATATATACATAAATAACTTCCTTTTAATAATATGCATATTAAAGGTTGTGAGTTGGCAGAATTAGCACGCTTAGCAAAATGCTTGCTTTGCTTTTCATCCTTTCATGGTCAATAAAATAAGTACCAGTTGAGCACTGGGGTAAGTGACTTTGACTTAATTATAGCTGCTTTTACCATGTGTAGTGATGGGGATGATGAATATCACACCAATTTCAATAATGAATGTTCCAAGATATGCTCAATTTGACAGTCTGTACAAGGCACTCTTTGTGTAGTCCTCAATATAGTCTATTTGATGAGCTTTCACACATTTTCAATTTACCCAGTTTTATTTCAGATTCTGTGCAGTTGGATAGGGTCTTTAACCTCATGATTCCAATGCAAACTTTTTATGCAGTTGGGTATGCCTGTGCACAGTGTGCATATAGATATTAGAGCACACATTAAAATTTTTTTTTATATTCTTAGTAATGCAGACTACTTTAACCATTTTGACAAAGTTATATAATGTTAAATATGTTGATTTTTCAGTATTGGGAGGTGTATTTCTTTTTTATAGTTATTTCTTGCACTATCATTAATTATTGATTGATTTCATTAGCATCATATTACTACTATGCTTGGCTTCTACTATTACAACAAACTTAGTAATGATAATACTGTCATGTTTTATCCAATACAAAAGCTACAAAAGAGATGCTGTATGTGTTTGCTGTATATGTGTGCACAAAGATACACAATTATGATAACAAAGATAAAAATATATCCCAATTGAAGAAATGAGATAAGGGAGTACAATAGCAATAATGTTATTTTGCATTCCATTTTGAAAGCTATTGTCTGGACATAAAAATATGAAAATGATTTGGTGTACCTTTTAATAAAACTTTTGCAATGGTTTTTGCTGCATGGTAATATTTTAATCTATTCTCCAGCTGCCTTGGGGCACTTGTGATGATATATAAAACTATGATCCATGATCCAAAACTACATGTTTGAAAATGAACTTTTTAACCACATAGCCTGCATCCATAACATATCTACTCTGCCATGATGTTAGGTTGAAATAAACAAGGAATATATTATTACTATATGAGCACAGAAAAATAATGATTTTGACTCACATACCTGGATCAAATTTTGACTGTCTGAAAAGAAATGTTAGAAATAAAAGATCAATACTTAGTATTAATTGATTGGGGGTTTTTTTATGCTAGGAAGAAGAAAAAAAAAGAAAGGAGAAGAACCCAGAAAATATGTAGGTTTGTCATTATGAAACGGTTAAGATTTCTTTTGCCTTGATTCAGATCATTGTCTAGTTATATAAGTTTGCTTCTTATGTATCGAGGTGTCTCAGATTACAGTGTATAACTAGGGCTTTGACAGTTTGCTTACAGCACCTGCTTAACTGAGCTTTTTTCTAATAAACAGTTGTGTTTTCCTAACTTAAGAAATATACAATGTTGTACATTAGTGTTTTTTCCATCAATATTTTGGCATCTGTAGTGAAGGCTATACCTCACTGATATAATGCCAGAACATGTACTAAGATGTCTTCTGTACTTGCAAGGTTAGGAAAATGAAAATATTAGTCATTGACTAATATTGTTTGTTTTTTTTCTTCTCTGCATAAATATTTCTAATTAGTTCTGGGTATTAAATATTTTCATACTAACTTATCAAGCATTAAAATAAAATTGAATACAGATGATTCTTTTTAACTTATCTTAGTAACACCTAACTTGAACTGTTGAACAAAAGCAGGCATTTCATTTTGCGAACTAGCAACTCTTGAAAAGATGAGCTTAATTTCATTTTCTCATCTTGTAGTTAAATCGGGCATTACTGAATAAATAGTGTTTGGAAGTTTTTAATCCTCACTTTCATTTGCTATTTGTTATATAAAGCAGTTTAAAGAAAGAGGACAATTGTGTAGACAAGTTGCCTTTTAGGTGTGTCTACTTTTACAACAATAACTAATAACAACGACAAAATGGTAGGTGAAGATGAGGAAAATTTTGTGATTGTTTAGGAACTGCTACTATTGTTCATAGTACAAGAAATTAGATATATTTTATTTACAATCTCAGACCTTGTTGATGAAGTGTTGCTTAGTTTTATAAATAAAATAATGCAAGTACTGAGAATTTTAAAAAGTTATATTAGTATTAATATTAATTAATAATAGTGTTTTTTTTAATTTGAAAAACTTTCATCTCAGAGAAATAGTTAAAGCAATAACTTCACTATAATCTTTGTTTGACTACTACTTTTTTTCTTCTTTGGATCTGTGTTTTTCTCCATACCATTTAATTTTATAAATGTACTCTTCAACAGCTTTCATAATCTTTATAATGCAACTTTGAAAATGATCAAAAAGTATGAGTTTTTTTTCAAAGACTAAATAGTTGACACCAAACAACTGATCACACTTTACAAAATGCAAGCTCATTTATTCCTGCTATTTGAATCGTTTTTTGTTTTTTTTTGAGAACACATGCATGCGCACATTCTCCTGTTTGAATTGTTCCTAAGCTGTCTATTCACTTAGCTGACCAACCATCTCTTATACTTTAACCATTTACCTCCTGGTATGAAATGTCTTCTCTCTTTTGTTGCAACTACAATAATTTTGCTCTCCATCTTCGACCAGTCAATATAAGCACCATATTTAAAATGTTTTATTGGCATAGTTTGTTATGCTTGGAGCATTCTAGTTGTCTTCTTAAGAGATATGAAAATGAACAAAATTGCCAGGAGTTTATTCCTGTAGTACCTTTCTGTGTAAGAAACAATGATAGCTTTTATTTTATTGAAGATATTAAAAATGTTATGTAGCATATGTAATTGGCATAAGCTGTCTCACCTATAGAAACAAGATTTACTCTCTTTTTACTTGTTTCAGTCATTTGACTGCGGCCATGCTGGAGCACCGCCTTTAGTCGAACCGCTAAGTTACGGGGACGTAAACACACCAGCATCGGTTGTCAAGCAGTGTTGGGGGGACAAACACAGACACACAAACACGCATATATATATACATATACACAACGAGCTACTTTCAGTTTCCGTATACCAAATCTGCTCACAAGGCTTTGGTCGGCCCAAGGCTATAGTAGAAGACACTTGCTCAAGATGCCACGCAGTGGGACTGAACCCGGAACCAGGTGGTTCGTAAGCAAGCTACTTACCACACAGCCACCTGTTATCTTCATATTAAATGGCACTGGCAGTTTCTCTAAATATTTTCACATTTTAATGAAATAATGCAAAAAAATTGATGAAATCTAATTTTTATATTAAAATAATAAATTTTTTTCCAACTACTATAACAAGTTATTCATGCCCATAGCCTGAAACAGTTTATTCAAAAAGTTCAAAGATCCAATTCACTACAGATGATACCTGCAAAAAATATCCAATTGTAAAGTGTTTGTAGATTTATTTGAATAATTAAAATCTTGTAAATTATTGCTTCATCGTTGAAAACTCATTTTTGTATACTGATATAGTCATGTCGGTCAAGCAGACTCTTCTTTCTCCAAACCATTCTATATTCTTCTTTACCTCTAAGATAATCCTGATCAAGCAAACCAGTCAGTGGCCAAAAGAATTCCATTCATAAGTATCTTTTTTTCCAGGGCTATCAAGGAATATAGTTTCTAGTGTGTCTTCTTTTTTTAAGATGACTGAGTGTTGTTATTTGTAGCAGATTGAGCCACCATGCAAAGGCTCCCTTGTTAGCTGGCTGTTATTCTATATTGAATTTATAAGCATGAGGACTGGTTATGAGAGATGAAATATGGGAAATTTTGATAAACTTGCCTTTAGAAACATAAGTCAAGTGAAATGGTTATAACTAAGAATCAAAATCTATACTATGAACACAGCTTATCAACTATGGGGCTCATCACTTTGCTAATTGCACATGGTTTAATATTTCAAATGTTATTAGTCTATTTAAATTAATATCAAATCTATTTGATTTCAGTAAGTTTGGTAAAGAATAATGGTGAAAATTGTTATTGTGATTATTATCATCACTTAGAACTGTAAACTTAATGCTTGAATGGATATAATAGAGGATTGTTTTTGTTTTTTTCTTCTTATTTTTATTTCTTTCTAAAGTCACATTCAAAAACTGTTTCATATAATGATCTCTGCAACTAATGGAGTGAAATATCATTAATCTATTATTGTTATATATTTTCTTTGGTTCTTAAAGCATTTTCTTGCTCTGACATAAATGTTAAAACAACAACACACAAAAAATGTTATTGATGAAATGAAAGGTTTTTGTGGTGAGTCATCCCTTGAAGTAGTTTATTGGTTCTATTCAATATTATTGTGTTAATAAATATTCATATTACTAAGTGTAATCCACTCACACTTTTAACTCTCACTCTAAAAATACAATATAAACATTTTCAAATCAGCAATATTATTTTTTTCTTTGTTGTTGATATTTCATGCGTAGTGTTGTTATTTCATATGTAGTAAGTTTATATACACACATATGCATGTATGTATTATACTGCTGTTCGCACACACACAAGCACACACACATCTGTGTATTATACTGTGTTTCACACACCTTTTCTAATTTATTTCAACCTATCACTTTCTCCATGACCTATTCCAATTTTCCTTACATTCCTCTAAACCAAAACTCAGTACTGCCCACACTTCCATCCATGTTCACCAATCACTGCTTTCACCTTAGTCCTCATCTCTACTATCTGTCACTCTCCTTTCACATTCTCTTGAAGGTACCCACCCACCCATCCATCCTTGATTCTCTGTCTTCTTGTACCTTGTGGCACACTCTGATAACACATCTCTGCCAGTCTTTCACCATTTCCTACTGGAGCAGCCAGACACCTGTTGTTCTGCTTTCATACTTTAGCCTCTCAACACCTAGTACAAGGCCGTTACCCTCAACATTGCACTCCCACTTCATCAAAAGGTATTTATTATCTTGTTAGTTACTTGGTGATCTCATTAGAACTGTTGCCACAAAAAAGAACAAAAAAAACTTAGTACTCTAATGATTGGCACCAGGAAGGACATCCAGCTGTAGAAACCTTACTGAAGCAGACATTGGAGACCAACATAGTCATCAGGCTTATCTGATCCTTTCAAACCCTCCAATCCATGCCAACATGAAAAGTGAACTTTTAATTTTGGATTTTACTTTTGACAGCTAAAATTTTCTTTGAAGTGACCCAACATGAGCATATTTCTCTCAGTTTATTATTGTTAGTCCCATAGTTAACAAAGTTAATAAATGTTTCACCATTTCAATCAGACAAGTGCCTGAATTTGTGGACTGATTAATGAATGGAATTCATAAAATGATTTTGTCAAGAAATACTATTAAATTGTCATTCTGCCTCTCCTTTTGCAATTCTAATGGTAACTTTACCTCCTTGATTTAAACAAACATTTCTCACCAGGCCATCCATAAAACTTTATATAGGTGAACTTCTCCTCCACTCTGTACCTGTTTCTATTTGTTCACAAGGGTTATGACTAGATGGATATGAGTCTATCATTATATAATCAATATAACACTATCATTGCTCTCTTTCATGTATTCAAACATTTATAATTTGTCTCCCATAACATACAGTTGTAAACTGCATTTGTCTCCCATGGCATACAGTTGTAAACTGCAGAATAAATGTAACGACAACAACACCATTCTTCACTTGTTATACATGCGTACGTATGTGTGTGTGCATGCACACACAAGACCAATAAACACAGCTATTTCAAACATCTTTTCTTGTTGATTTCCAAATATTACTTTTCATCAAATAAAATATATTAAAAAAAAAAAAAGCAGCAAATTTTTGAAAAGGCAATTTTAAAAGTATCCTATATTTTGTTTAAACATTGTTTTAAACACCATTAACATCAATCTCATGAGAAAATTGACTATAGAGCAGAAACTTAACATACATTACACCTGTGTATATTATGTTTTTCTTTGTATTTTAAAATTGGTGGTTTTCTGTGCTATTTATACTTCAGCATTTCTTATTGATGTCTCTTTTTTTTTCTTTTTGTGGCATCATTATGAAACTATTATGTATTTTCTCTGTAACCTATTATTACTTCTGCCTTAGCAAAGGCACAGGTATTGTTTCGGTCATGTTTGTTGATTGTCCATGGACAAGATATCTCAAGAAACACTAGATGGATTCAGATGAAACTTTCAGGGATGTTTGGCCTCGTGACTGGCACAAACTGGTTACATTTTGGGATCGATCTGGTACTGGACAAGGATTCTGGATTATTTGTTATATTTACTTTACATGAAGTATAATGATCTGACATTGACTTTCAAGTCTTTCTCTGATTATCTCCTTTGAAAGCACAGTCATGGTTTCCACATAAGTTATGGCAGCGTTGCTGTTTCCAAAGTTTTATTTTCATTTCTCTATTATTAATTTTACTCATGTCTCTATCTTAGTAAAAACTGATGGATAAAGAAATCAAACTACATAAATAAATGGCAGCAAAACTATTCAGAAATTAAATAACACTAACACATTCAATAACAATAAATTTAATTTATCCTCGACAATTTTTAGTTTTACCAATTTTGAATATATTGCTCCTATTTAAAACCTCTTACCTACTTGATAATTGCATTTCTAGCTCTGCCTTGAAGGAAGCTTTACTTCTTAGACTCATGTTGTTACACCTCTGTTAACAGCATCATATGCAGGTCTTTTCTGTTTTCTTTCATGCACGGATAAATCTTTCACTATAGACCTTAATGGTAGTAAAGACACTATATCAGTGGATAGATTAAAAAAGGCCTTCATAGAGAAAACTGTCCCTGTTCCCACTGCAGACAATACACACACAGCATTACAAACACAGCCTGCACACCCACCTTCACATTCCATGTCTACTATTGGGATCAATTAGGTTACCGGACAAGGATTCTGGATTATTTTTCCGTTTTTTTTAACTTAATTTTTAAGAGTGGTCAGGTTCATTTTTAGTATTCTCGTTTGTGAGAGCAGTCAAGTTTATTTCAGATATTCTCATTTCAAAAATCATCTCCAGGTAATCATTGAGAGGACGATGGTGTTGCCTTGGTGGAGGTTTGTGCTCGTTATTACTTATCTTGCTATTTCCTTAAGTAAATCAGTATTTCATCTTTGATACTGTGTATTTTCTTGTGCAAGGCAATTTATTCTTCTGCCTTTTTTATGAGACAGCTGTAACTTCGGTGTTTAGCCCCTGCTCCCTCTCTGTCACATCTTCATCTTTCTCTCCTCTTTCTCCCTCCTCTGAGGAAGCCATGTCTCTTTCTTCTAATACTCCACCTAGTTGAGGTCTCTTTCTTCTAATACTCCACCTAGTTGAGGTCTCTTGTCCTACAAGTTACTTGGTGACCTCACTGCTGCTGGTGCCACATAAAATGCACCCAGTACACTTTGTAAAGTGATTGGAGTTAGGAAGAGCATCCAGCTTGCCTGTTCCTGTCAAACCGTCTAACCCATGCCAGAATGGAAAATGGACATTAAATGATGAGGACTTTCATGGCTGGATTTTAAAAAATTTTCTCAGGAGAACATGTGTAACATGTGAAGGGTTTTTATTTATTTTCTTTTAAACGTTAAAAGACGTATTTTG